>NC_056627.2:292961309-293162798 GCF_002870075.4 Lactuca sativa
CTTTTGTCATACTTTGAAATTTTATTTAAGTCTATAACTAATTTAAGTGGTGTAATCCTTAGTTAATTTATTATTATTATTTTTTTATTTTAAATGGGTCAACCCAAATTTAACCAATTTATTTAATAGGTTGGTTTGAGAATTACATAAACGGGTCAACCCGATTACAATCCATTTATCTGAAAGGTTGGGTTAGGTTGGAAATGTCAACCCATTTAAATAAACAGGTTGGGTTGGGTTGAAATTTCCAACCCAATTAATAAATGGGTTGAACCCGAACCCAACCCAGGTCAACCCATTGCCACCTCTAGATAAAAGTATTAGAAATATGCATTGAATATGTAGTTAATTATGCACACATCAGATTGTACACATCATCTTAGGATTTATGTTGATAGATAAATATATAAATGGTCCGGGGATGGATTTTTGATCAGGAATCGAGATGGTATTACCTTAATATTGTAACCATCATAAACATGTGGAATTGCTTTTGAACAAATCTCATACCTTGTCCCATAACCATGTACTCGTCCCAAAACCCATCCTAAAAGTTTAAGGTTCAATTTTTTCCAACAAGTTTGGATATTTTTGTCGTCCCTATTCAAACATCCTTTGGTACCTTGTATGCTCTCTAACCACACGCGAAGCTGTTTTTGTAACATGTACTCTTTCTAGTGTGGAGTTGTTTGTATCTATATGTGTTGTTTATGGGGGCTTTTTGGGGTTTGATGTTTAAAACCTCAAATCATCATAAGTGAGTTTCCATAATTTTTTTGGGGTTTGATGTTCAAAACATTGATCTAAAAACCATGTTCGACTTTTTTGTTGGGTTTTCATCATAAAACTCTTGTTAGTCGGAGAGTCACCTAAGAAGATGACCAGAGAATCGTCGGAGATGTCAAAGTCGCTAGAAATCGGATAAACCTACAACGTTTGTTCATTATGGTACATTTTGAACACCTAAAACAAGTTCAATGGTAAGATGTGTACAAAAAAATAAGAAGAAATAAAAAGAAAAACCTTAAGTGACTAAGTTTATACATAGGGTAAAGTTCAATGCCTTTATAAGCCATTAACCCTTTAAAATAAGAGAATTTGATAGATTTAACCACTTTTAACCTAGTTTTTCAAAAAATAACAAATTTTTATTTCAAAAAATAACTATCGATTCCACAAAGGGGAATTTGCATACTCGACATTAATTTAAATATAAGGATATTTTGGTAATGTGTACATTTTGAACATTATAAACAAGTTTGATGATAAGACGTGTATAAAAAAAAATCTTTAATTGACTAAATTTCTACACAGGGTAAAATTCAATACATTTTTAAGTCATTAACCCTTTAAAATAAGAGAATTTGACAAATTTAACCATTTTTAATCCATCTTTTTAAAAAATAACAAAAATAGCATTTTTCTAAAAATATATATAGAGTCTCTAAAGGGGCATTTGCAGACTCGACATTAATTTAAATATAAGGATATTTTGGTAATCTTCCATGAATCAATAGTATTTTCCATGAGTTAACAATACACTCTTTACCAACTAGGGTACCCTTTGCGAACTCAACAATATAATTGTCATTAAATCGATTTTTTTTTTCAGTTTTGTTTTCATTTTCTCTCTTTTTAAGCTCGGAAATGATATCTAGAAAATAGATTTGTCTTCATAATTACTTACAGAAGTATAATACACATTTAAAATTGAATATAGAGCAACTGGTAAAAAAGAAAAATCCAAATACTTAGTTCGCAGTAGAGATACCGTGATAATTCATAAAACACTGAGTTCGAACGTATCTACGTAAATTCTATAATGTATTATAATGTGTAAATTGAATAAAACTCTAAGTTCACACTATATATACTGCGTAAGCGGTATAGATACTAAGTTCACAGAGACCAACTCAGATCTATGCAGATTTGTTCTTTAGGATTGGCTTCTACAGACTGGATCTATAGAGAGAGTGTGTTTGTATAGAAGCTTGTGCGGAGTGGAAAACAAAATTATGAAATTTGGCTCTTTAAACATATATGAAGTCTGTAGAGGGTATGTTGATTCCGTTGAAGGCCATTTGCGAACTCAATGGTCATTTTCGTAAATATTGATTTTATTGGTTATTTTTAACAAAAAAATAATAGATATATAGATATATTTGTCATTTTTCTCTTAAAATATTTTCATATTTTATATAAAATGTATTTTTTGTACCAGGTGATGTATAATTTTATTTTATATTTTACATGATTTTCATGTTTTCTATAGCAAATAGCCAAATACTACATGGCATAAAAGTGTCGCTTGAATTTATTATGGTTATTGACATTATACAAGTCCCTTCATTATCTTTTACTGTGATATATAGGCCATAATAGAAGATTCATAAAGTTAAAATATCGATTCATATGTTGGAAGAGTAAAAAAGTATAATTCTCAAAGATGCACCAATTTTGATAATGATAGGAATAGGATGATTTAATAGTTAACTATCCTATATGAAATTTGTAAATGATATAAGAAAGCTTCATATAGTTCCAATAATCTTATTCCGTCTTTCGGTTTTCATAAAATAGTAAAATTGTCTTGTATCACAATTTGATGGTCAAAGTAATTGTAGTAGCTCTTGTTTACAAATTGGGGTTAGCTCATTTGGCTAACATTGGGGTTTCTAAACTAACAATTAACTAGGAGGTTTTATGTTTAATCCTAAACAAAGGAGATATCTAAATTATTTGTCGTTTCAAAAAAAAAAAAAAAAAAAAAAAAAAAAAAAAAAAAAAAAAAAAACTAAACTCTTGTTTAGCAATAAATGACTAATAAATCATGTTATTATTTGTGTATATATATTTTATCGCCTAGAATTGAATTTTCCTTAAATACGTTATTGTTGATTCACAAAATCATATTGATGATATGGTTTTAGGCTTTTAGCCTATTTCTATCAATTTATCCACAGCCTCTTGAACATTTAGACATTGAAATTATTAAGTATTATATAATTCAGTTTTTTTTCAAATAGACTTTGAAATTATTTAACACTAAATTATTCGGATTTTATCAAATAGACATTAATATTAATCAAAAATATATCGTAAAATCGAACATAAGAAAGATGAATCATGGCTATTTTTATAATAAATACGTAAGAAATTCATTATTGGAACTTCAAATTTTGGGAGGCTATAGAGAGTTTTTAGGCATATCTTTAGGCGTATTCGACACGGAGTATTTGAGAGCTTCTAGCTTCTAGCGTTTGACAAAACGCTCCATTTTGAACAGAAAATCTCGTTCGACACTACAAGTTTCTAGCGTTTAGTTTAAACAAAACACTCCAAATCTAAATGCTACTTAATGTTGCGTTTAACAAAACGCTACGAGCTAGAAGCTACCCGCTAATTTTTGTCGAACACGCTCTTTATTTTTAAAGATAGTCAATGACACAAGGTCTTCTATAATTCACAAAATGACATATCTTTGGGCGTGTTCGACACGGAGTATTTGAGAGCTTCTAGCTTCTAGCGTTTGACAAAACGCTCCATTTTGAATAGAAAATCTCGTTCGACACTACAAGTTTCTAGCGTTTAGTGTAAACAAAACATTCCAAATCTAAATGCTACTTAATGTTGCGTTTAACAAAACGCTACTAGCTAGAAGCTACCCGCTAAATTTTGTCGAACACGCTCTTTATCTTTAAAGATAGTCAATGACACAAGGTCTTCTATAATTCACAAAACTCTATTGTTTCAGAAGATTAAAATTTAGTAAATAAGTATTTTCAGCTGTTAAATTAATAAATAAATCATATCGTAAATGGTGCTTTTTGGTTGTATACAATAATTTTTCTCCATACACAACAATTTATGTTTTATGGAGTTGTAGGGGTGTTCGTTTGGATGAATCGGTTCGATCCGATCCAATTAAGTAAATCCAAATTGATTTCAGTTTTCAAAATATAGATCCGAATTGTCCAAACTAAATTCAAATTGTAGCATCCCGAAATATCAAGAGTAGAGTAGAAGGGCTAAAAGAGTAAATTGGGAAAGAGTGACTCGACGAGTCCATGGGTGGACTCGGCGAGTAGAGTCGCGACTGGGTCGCGTGTTAAGTAGCCGACTCGGCGAGTCAGTAAGATGGACTCGGCGAGTAGGCGCTGAGTGGAGAAAACCCTAATTCTCGGGGTTGAGCCCTATATAAAGATCATTTTGTTTTCCTCCCAGCCTCTTTGTTCCCCCTTGAGTTCCAGAAACCCTAAAATCGTGGAGAAGCACCATTGTTGAGCAATTAGAGCTTGGAGAGGTGGTTGTTGAAGAGATTCCAAAGAAGAAGAGGCTTGGATCAAAGGGCTTTGCAAGGATTCGGGATAATCTTCTTCTAGAGCTTCCTTTTGAGATATCTTTCCATTGTTTGAGCTGCTATTGTCTAGATTCTTCATTTTGGGGGTGTTGAGATCATATCCTTTGGATGTATTGGAGTTTAGAGGCTAGATCTGAGGTTGCTACCTCAGATCTGGGATGGAGAAGAGTTAGAATGCATCAAAGTCCCTGTGTTGAGTTTTGGATGAAGCTATCTTGTCCCAAACCTTAGCCCTAATGTGCAAAATGCATAGATCTCTTTGGATTCACGTAAAGTTTGCCACTTTACGTGATGGATGAGTTGTAGGAGGCTAGATCTATGTTTTGGAGCAATTGCATGGCCTTGAATGCTTCTGAATGGATTCAGACCGGTGGTACTCGGCGAGTCACATGGGTGGACTCGACGAGTTGCTTGAAGATGGCCTGGAACTCGGCGAGTTGTATGAACAACTCGGCGAGTAGGATGAAGATTGCCTGGAACTCGGCGAGTTGTATGAACAACTCGGCGAGTAGGTTGAAGATAGCCTTAGACTCGGCGAGTCTGTTCTTGGGCTCGGCGAGTCTTGTCGAAGAGTCCCAATATTTCCTGGTCGAGTCGAGAATCGGTGAGTCAAGGGATGACTCGGTGAGTTGTGTGCGAGTGGACTCAGAGTTGCTGAACTCGACGAGTCTCGGGGTGACTCGGCGAGTTAGGTCGCGGTTTGAAGGAAGTTCTGATTATGGGAACTCGGCGAGTCATAGGGTTGACTCGGCGAGTAGGGTCAGTCAGGGGTTGACTTTGACCTTGTCTTTGACCAAGGGTTGACCAGTGGTTTCCAGGGGCATTTTGGTAATTGTTGATTTTTGTTTTGAGTTCAGTGCATTGGCGGTTGTCCAGTGGTGGAGATCGTATCAGTGATCGGAGCAGTTCGGGTTATCTGTTCAGTCGGCAGTTTCGAGGTGAGCTATCCTCACTATATCAACAGGGTCTCAGGCACCAAGGCCGGCCCTTATCGGATTGAGATCCGGGTATTTGTCGTTATGTTGTTGCTATGTTATGTTTCCATCCTGAGAGCTATGATGGTATATAGAGACCTGTTTGAGATCGGTATCCTGAGAGATAGGGTGATGCTATGCTAGTGACTTGTTAGGTCGGTATCCTGGTGAGGGGATGATATGCTATGTGATCTGTTTGATCTGCTTGTTGACTGTGAATTGCTATATGATTGTATGTATATGTGCACATGGTTGTTTGGACTGGAGTTGGGTTGAGGCGGGTCCTGCTGTGTGCGGTAGGCCAAGATACCCAGGGCGGACCGGTTGTCCCGAAGGCCCAGCGAGCGGCCCGGATAGGCTGTAGGCCCCGAAAGGGCGGACCAGACGTGCCGAAGGCTCGGAGAGTGGACCAGAGAGACTGAAGGCCCGGTGCGGGCGGACCAGTCATACTGTAGACTCAAAGAGTGGACCAGGTGGATTGAAGGCCCGGGAACGGGCGGACCAATCACACTGCAGACTCGATGTATGTGGATAGACTCGGAGGGTGGACCAGGTGGACTGTAGGCCGGTGCGGCGGACTAGTCACACAGTAGACCCGAAGTGCATGGCTGTTCTGTGATCAGATATGTTATGACATGTTATGCGTGTATGGTATTTGAGGTTGGTATTTTGGGGATATCTCACCAAGCTTTCGGGCTTACAGTTGTGGTTTCATGTTTTTCAGGTTCTTCAGGAGACTGTGGCAAGGCGAATGCGTGATCGTACCGCTCCTCATGATTTTGTTGTATTGTGATTCTGGGAACACGTTAAATGTTTTGTATTGAAAACCTTTTTGTAAAGATTTAATGGAATCGAGATGTTTTTGAAAAATTAAAATTGGTTGTATTTTTCGGTCGTTACACAAATCTTATCCGATCCAATCCAATTACAATTCGGTTGGATCGGTTTTTATAATTCGGTTTTCAAAAGGCATAATATTTTAAAACGATATATAATTATAATATTATCCAATTTTTATAGAAGAAACAAAAACAAATTATTTAGTTGTAATTCTAATTTATAAACAACTACTAAGAACTACTAAGATAATATATTATAATTTAATATTTAATAGATAAAACACTTTTGAGAGAAAATGCATATTAATTTTTTTTATTAGGTGAAACCTTTTGAACTTTTTTGAAAAAAAATAATTTATCAAATTAATAAATAATTATAGATATATTAAAAATAAATAAATAATAAATTGTTATTCGGTTATTTTGGACTATTAGGTTCTTATTTTATAAACCAAAACCAATCCGAAATCTAAAATAATAATTCGGTTTTGGTGAAATCCAATCAAAAAATCCGAATATCCGAACCAAATAGTCTAATCCAAATTGTCCAATTGGATAATTCGGTTTTATCCAAATAATAAACAACCCTATGAAGTTGTACAATACAACACTTTAAACACAACTTATTGTGTATGGAAAAAAATTATTGTCCACCAATCAGTTCCCTTTTTATATACACACACGATTGGTGAAATTTGAAAGTCTATAGTTGGTCATCCGGTTCAAGTTTTGACTAGTGGGCCATATCCAACCAAAATAACTTTGTTTCGACTCAATTAAGCTTTTGTATCCGGCCCATGTCACTTCATTTATATTAAGTTCCATAGTCAAGATTTATCATTTTTACATACGCTAACAATCAATATAAAATTATAAATGACTAATAATGGGATAAAATGATGAGAAATGGGATCAGGTCAAAGGGTTTTTGGTCTAATAGTAAGAAATCATGAGTTTAAGTCTCAGTAGAAGACATAAATAGTGTTTAAAATTAGATTAGAGTATTATATTTTGTCGTTTCAAAACAGAAAATAATAATAAAATAAAATATCGTTTCAACAATTTTATCCACTCTTTCTTACTTTTCATCAGCATTTTATTTTATTTCACTCCATTTTATTATTATTTTCTTATACTATAAGTACCTTTTTACTTTTTCAATTTTTACACAATAATTTTATCCGCTCATTCTTATTTTTCATCTACATTTTGTTTCTTATCATCACATACAATGGACCCAAATATTTTTGGTCTTCATCCAACATCACCATGGCTACGAACGAGGAAGTCGTATTAGTGCATGCTTGCATCGACGTTTTAGAGGATAATGAAACTGGTAGCTCACAAACTTCATACATCTTTTGCAATCACATTATAGATCATTTTCAGAAAGGAATGCACTATGAATCTTGTCGTTCACACCACCAACTCAACTCAAAACAAAGGGATTTATGTTGAAAGATGTGGAAGGTCATCGACATCTACAATGGCCTCTTAAATCAACATAGGAGTTGAGTAATGAGCGAATATTTTAAAGGCAACTAACGACTAATATTGATTAAAAATCAAAAGACAACGATTGCTTATGTGACCTCTTGAGATGTTCTTAGAAATTGTAGATTTTAGTGTTGATTTTTAATTAACTGTTTGGGATATTTTTATTATTATTGTTATGTAATGTTTTTTATTATTAATGAATTTTATGATGAATATTAATTATCTATATTTAGTTTTAATTTTATTTAGTAAGTAAATATTTTAGAATTAATAATTATTTTTTAATTTAAAAAAAATGAAATATGAAAAATAAGCATAACATAGTTTGAAGTATGATATGAAAAATAAACAAATAAAATAACACCACGAGATAGCCCATTTAAAGTAAGGGAAAATGACATATATGTCCTATAAACTTTTTAGGGTTAATTATTTTAGTCACTTAACTTTTTAAGTGGCTCTATAAGGGAACAAACTCGTAGGCTACCTGTCTTTTTAGTCCTCTTGACTTGTTATAACCGGTTTGTGTGCCACATATCAAAAAATTGGGCTCATTTCTTTACTGTTCATCATTTCCCCTTATGTTAAAATGGAAGAGTTTGAAACAAAGGCAGTCGATCGAGAATTAAGAGGAATGCAACTAAAATCAGAAAAGCGGGAAGCACTTCGGTGCCTAGTTGACTCGACGAAGGTGAAGAACAAAAGTAGAAAAACTGCAATCGATGGCTTGTTTGTGGGTGACGGCCGGTGGAGTTGTAGGGGCGCCATAGATGTAACCTTTGTTTTGAAGCTTGGAATCTATGTTTCGCCATCAAGATTCATCGTTTCAACCTAATAGATTGCGTCATTGTAGCTAGATGAAAGTAATAGAAGATCTGCAGGGAAGAATTCGTCTTTTTGTACTTTCAATATATCACGCACTCTTAGTTTCTTCCATTGGCTTGATTCGAAAACTCCACCACTACGATGCACTTTAAATTTTTCGATTATTTACCTCATGATCCTGAAAATTGATTAGAAATTTCGAAATCAAATTAGGTTTAACTTCCTATAAGATCTACCATTCAATCATGAAATATCTAAATTTCAAACTTATGGACATACTTGTTGTTGTCTTTGCCAATCTTCGATCCCTTCTTTCACCATTGTAGCACCAATGACGATAATAAGAGGAAGAATCAGGAGAGTAAGGAGCTAATGGTGTAAAAGCTAAGGTCCCAATGACAAGAAAGTAGAAATTAGCGACAGTGATTCGGGAGAAATGTTACTGGTGTGTACTTTGTTTAACCTCACATAATTATCGGCGTAATCAGGACATGACGACATGATTTTGATGTTTACAAATGTGTATCAGGTAACATGATTGAGAAATATCAGATGGGAAAGATGATGAATAGTACCAGGTTAAGGAATAATTGGTCAACAAACATTTGATGTGGCAAAGGAGTAACCGGATGACTCCTTCATTTTGCCCAAAAGGACCTAATCGACCCGACAAAATGTAATTTGTTCCCTTATAAAGCCACAAAATAAGTTAAGTGACTAAATGATTAACCTAGAAAATTTATAGGGCATATATGTCATTTACTATGTCATCTTTATTAGGTCAAAGACCGGACTTGATGGTTGGTCTCGGGTGTCAATAAAAATAAACTAGTCTCTTTTCTTAATATGCAATAATTTATTTCATTGCTAGTTTTACCAACGGTATTGTTCAAAGTCATTGCATGAGCGAGATAGGATCCTCGTTTTTCTAACGACATCGACGGTATTCTTTGGTTTTGGCACATAACAATTTTCATAAACAAAATCGAATAGTTGTTACAGAACGTGCGCTTTCTTCTTTAGTCCATAGCTATATCACCTTAGTATATTAGTCAAACTATATATAATATCTTGGGCCTAACAAAGAAAAGATAACAAGTGACAAATAATCATAAAATATAAAAGATGAATATAACGTAGATTCCAAAAACCAGTCCTTAAAAAAGTCTGATGGTGAACTACATGACAACGACCGTGGAATCGAAATTTTGTGCATGTCCCCATTGCAAGAGTTTTGAACATTTCACAAAATCATAAAGAAATTAAATACCATCTCTGTTGAATCCTTGGGGCCATCTCTTCCTCACAACTACGTTTTTATTTTTTCCCCTTTATCGTAAAAGATGTTCGCCAAAAAAAAAAAATCAGTCTTCATACCTACCGATTCACAAGTCCATGATCAAGTAAATTTTGCCGTTTTTACACATGACCTTTGATAAAACATGATCTTATCTTATCCTACCGTCTTTTTGACATGTTTCTCATATCAAATTCCAAGATTTATCATAATATATCATGAAGTTTTTATTTAGATGAAATGAACTAATCAAAAGTTACGATACGAAACACGTAATGACGTAAATAACACATATATTGATGCAAAAGAAATCCATTTATCAGCCAACAAAGTTAAAGTTATCAAATATAGTCTTCAACAAAAACATAACTTCTTATTTTTAGAGCCGCGACATTTTATTAAAACTAGCTAAACGCTAGAAATTATTAAGAAGAGATTGTAAGTCTAGAATTTTACAACCAACCTACGCAATTACCACAAAAATTATGTTTTCTAGCATTAATCCAAAAAACCGATTGGATAACTATAAAGCCCCATAAGACCGACTTCAAAACGTTTCTGAAGACTACAAAACGACTTATTTCGAATTCCAAATAACACATTATATCATCCCACCAAACATTCTTCGGCCCACGAAGTAGCGGTCCAAGCAAAAAGGATATTGAATGAACCTCCACTCAATTTCCTTTAAGATGCTTAAATAACCTATAAAACTTACCTTATTTTCCTTTTTGTGAATCTATAAATAAAATAAGTATAATTGTGCAATATATTGATATTCTCGAAATAATACCAATTATATATCGATCAAATTTCAGTTAAGTAATAATACAATAACTTAATTTAATCACCAATAAATTACAATACATTTTTTTTTCATTTATAAGTTAACTAAAATTGGATAAATTGACGTGATTTAATTCATGTTAAAGACGTGTATTTTGAATATGAAGATCATAACGTTCAAAATCACACCCTTTATCTTATCCTTCTAAATCTAAACTACACATCAAACACGACATATTTGGTACGGCATCCACAGGCCAACAACCACCTCACATCACATGTATAGCCAATTCCGTTCATACTTCATACGATCGATAGTACTTTCTAAGTACCATCGTCTTAATGTTGACAACGTTTTTCCCAAACAAAACAAAAAGGAATCATAATTGGCGCCTACTGCCAAAAAAATATCTTACAATCTTCAATTATATAATTGTTGTCATAATGCATTTGTAACTGGGGAACGATCTTGATTCCAACACTAATTAATTATCTAAACACATATACGTGCATATATGTATAATATGTAATACTAATTGTTAATTTTAAACGTTAATGTTACGGTATGCCGGCCTTGTCAATTACTCAATATCGCAATCTGTTAAATTTATTTAATTGTAATTAAAAATTAACGATATAACAAATCCAAAGTACACATTCCGTATGTACCCTAGCCTTCTAGAAACAAAGTTGAAACGGATATAAATATAAGCGGATTGGGTATCCAAAAACGAATAATTTTATCACTTGAAGGACCATGGGTATAAAGGGAAGTAAGCTAAGCAAGATGATTATGAGAAGACGTTCATGTTTAGTGCCAAAAGGGTATGTTCCTATATCAGTGGGTGTAAATGAAGAAACAACTAAATGTTTCATCATTCATACGACTACTCTCAGTCATACAGACTTTTTGGAGTTCTTATGGAGGTCGGCTGAAGAGTACGGGTTTTCAAATAATGGGATCTTGAGGATACCTTATGAAACAAGAGCGTTTGAGGAATGGATGAAGAAAGATGGCAAGGATAAGTTGCTAAAGCTTAAACCAATCTAGCATTGTTTTGAAGGTTTAGTGTGGTTACTGCTTAGTACGTTAGTGTATGTATATTATTATGGGTACCGAATTATATTTTTTAGCAAATAAAATTTATATTGTTATTGTACATGTTTAAAAATTAAATATAATATTTTGAAAATAAATCAAATTATTATGGGCATAGTAAATAAATCATGATACATTTATAAAAGTGGAGGGAGGGATGAAAGATGGTTGTGGGGTGGAGGGTGGTACGGGACAACATTCTCTCCCTTGTGATACCACAAGATTTAGTGGGTTTAGCGGTTTCCCCAACCCTCTCCTCCCGCACTCTTATCTCGTATCTCATTCGTATTGTAACGACCCAAAAATCACGACAAAAAAAAATTCCTTTAAAACATTACTAAAACTGGATTTATAAAACGTATCATAAGTCAAACATAACTTTCTAGTATTAAATTCAAAACATTGCATCATTATCAGAGTCAAACATTCCCAGGCTAGCTAACTATGGTGTGTGCTCTACAATCTTCCCGAGCTCCTCTTTTGAAAACCGAGTACCTGAAACCAAAACTGAAAACCGTAAGCACGAAGCTTAGTGAGCTCCCCCAATCTACCACATATCACACAAAACATATAAAGCACATATTGGGCCTTGCCCACTGCATCGGACCGAAGTCCGGACTAACGGGGCCTTGCTCCCTACATCGAACCGAAGTCCGAAACTAACTGACTGGGGCCTTGCCCCCCTCCATCGGACCCGAGTCCGAAGCTGACTATCTGGGACCTTGTCCCCTCCATCGGACCGAAGTCCGAAGCTGACATCGGACCGAAGTCCGAAGCTAACTGACTGGGGCCTTGCCCCCCCTCCATCGGACCCGAGTCCGAAGCTGACTATCTGGGACCTTGTCCCCTCCATCGGACCGAAGTCCGAAGCTGACATCGGACCGAAGTCCGAAGCTAACTGACTGGGACCTTGTCCCCTCCATCGGACCGTAGTCCGAAGCTGACATCGGACCGAAGTCCGAAGCTAACTGTCTGGGGCCTTGCCCCCCTCCATCGGACCCGAGTCCGAAGCTGACTATCTGGGACCTTGTCCCCTCCATCGGACCGAAGTCCGAAGCTAACTGAACACAGCATATCATAACATATCAACTGGCATAAACTCACATATACTGCATACTACATCGGGCCGTAGCCCGAAACACATAACACATAAATCCTGTTTGAGCCACGAAGGCATCAAACATACTAACTACTGTATCAGATCAACATCCGAAACTACTGCTAGCTAAACGGGCCGACATTGTGGCCTTAGACCCATTCCTACTGGAAGGAAACTCACCTGAACTGCTGAGCCCTGCTGATAAACCTCTGGCTGCTACTCGACAATCCCCTGAACCGCTGCTCCTCTAGCTCTCCGAGCTATCAATATACATATAACACTTAGTCTGACAGTCAACTAAGTCAACTCTGGTCAAAGTCAACCTTCCAGGTCAACCCTACTCGCCGAGTCTTCCTAAAGACTCGCCGAGTTCATAAGCTCAAGGACTTTCTTATTCGCGACCCGACTCACCGAGTCAGTCCATGACTCGCCGAGTCCAATTAATTCCAAGTCCTGTCCTGCCCAACTCGCTGAGTCACCACCCGACTCACTGATTCGAGTCTCAACTCAAAAGGGTTTAGGGTTTCGCGATCTGACTCGCCGAGTCCAAGAACAGACTCGCCGAGTCCAAGACAATCTTCAACCAACTCGTCGAGTTGTTCATCCAACTCGCCGAGTCCATGCCTAACTTCAACCGACTCGACGAGCTGTTCATCCTACTCGTCGAGTTCCTCCTCATCTTCAAGCTACTCGCCGAGTCCACTCGAAGGACTCGCCGAGTCTATCCAGTCCTCAATCCATGCAGTGGCTTTTCGAGCCAAACAGAACTTCCAACTCATAGATCCATACTTCTAGGGCCTATTCCCCACGTAAAGTGGCAAACTTTACGTGTAGATTGAGAGATCTATGCTCAAAACACACTAAACTAGGGTTTATGGAAAACATGCTTCCTCAACATACCAAGGGCGGATACTTTAGGGGATTCAAGACCAAAACCAACATGGATCTGAGGTAGCAACCCCAGATCTGAACCTCCAACCCGAATTGGTTACAAAACATACCAATAATGACCAAAACTCACACATAAGAATAGATCTAGATGCAAAGGGAGTCCAATCAACAGCTTATTACCTCCAAATGATCTGAAATGTCTTCTCAATCTCGGATCTACAGTCCCTTCTTGCTCTTCCAAGGCTTTTCTTCCTTCTCCAAGCTTATAGTGCTCTCTTTGATGCAAGATCTAGCTCAAAACGGATATGGCTGCTAGGGTTGATGTTCTGGGGGGTAAAGAGGCACTAAAGGGACCCTAAGAAAGAGAATGAGACGCTTAAATAGGCTCCAAGTCCCGGATTTAGGGTTTTCCTCGTTCAGACCCAACTCGTCGAGTCTCCATGGCCGACTCGCCGAGTCGGTCGCTAACAGCTTAACCCGGATCCCGCTCGGACTCGCCGAGTCCCTCCTTGGACTCACCGAGTCTCTCCTTAAAATTGAGGTCTTCTTTCTTTTCTTGACTTTCCAAACTTTAGGGTGTTACAACTCTCCCCCACTTAAACTAAACTTCGACCTCGAAGTTTGCTATGATCAACTGTCTGCGAACTGCCTCCAACTCTCTGTCTGGAAAATCCCTCACCCTTTTTGCCCATCACTCCGGCCACTCACAGTGCCGATCACTACCGATAGAACATACTGAATCCTTCTCTTTCCTATAATCTCCTCAACGTTACTTCCTCCGACTGAAGATCCTGCTACCTCCCATCCGCCTACCGGATGTACTGAGACTACTCTGGTCTAACCAATCTCCCTATATCTGAGTTACCGGACTCCCACCGGTCACTACACTCCATCGCAAACTCCTAGTCTCTTCCAGCGACTCCTGAAGATACTTCGATTATCTATAACTATTCTATCCATCCTGCCGCTCATACCGAAACGATGCTGCTGGAACCAGCTTGCTTTTATCCCACCTGATTACTCATCTCCTACTTACTCGAGCCTTCCCTCCTGAATGAAAAGCTACCTGCCTAGCCATCCCTACAGATCACTTTTACTCGGCAAAAGGCTCAACTGATCCTGCTGAGAGGGACTTGCCAATTTCAAATCAACCAACTATATCGTCAGCACTTGCATTCCAACGCAAAAACAATATTGACCCAGAACCCTGAAACCTTCCAAACACTAAACTGCCTGCAATACTGAACATGCCTGAAACACTAAACTGCCCGAAACGCTGAACCGACTGAGACGCTGAACGGCCTGAAACACTGAGCTGCCTGAAACACTGAGCTGACTGAAACATTGAGCTGCCTGAATCACTGAGCTGCCTGAAACACTGAACTGGCTGAAACACTGAATTCCAACCCAACTGTGGAATCAAGGGACTCCTCACTTAGTCTCTTCCACGACTTCTGAACGAAATCTTCCTCTAGGACTAGTTTCCACTAGCTATTCTGTCACTATGGCTCTAGCAACCTTCCGATCCAACCGATCGGATCCATACGTCACATCCTGACATCATCAATTCCACAACTAACAACATGATGGCTCCCAGACTGACGGTAGCCCACAACATACCCGAACCCCAACGGTCCACTGCGACTCTGATCTCATAACTGATGTGACGATCCAAAGCCCAAATTGCTAACTTAGCCGTAACTGATCCCTTTGGGAAATCCGAAAGCTAACCCGTGGATTCCCATATCCTCACTGCTGCACCCGAACTGGTGGGTACAACTGCTTTCCCGCGTCTAACACGCGCTCATGCTACCTACCAATCTGATAAAAGGCTGCGACTACGCTTGCGGACTTACAACTCTCTAATACTATCTGGCTGCTAGTGGATGCTACGGCTACCCCCGCAGACTTACAATACAACTACTACTATCTGACTGCTAGTGGATGCTACGGCTATCCCCGTAGACTTACAACACTACTACTGCCATCTGACTGCTAGTGAATGCTACGGCTACCCCCGCAGACTTACAACACTACTACTGCTATCTGACTGCTAGTGAATGCTACGACTACCCCCGCAGACTTACAACACTACTACTGCTATCTGACTGCTAGTGAATGCTACGGCTACCCCCGCAGACTTACAACACTACCACTACTATCTCGAGAACATCCTGACTATCCCTAGTCCCGCTAGTGATTCCTCATCCCGATTTCTAAAAAAAAACAGTCCTTAGACTTTGAATTCTGCATCATCCTCGACATCTTATATCCTTGATATACTTAGCGCTTCGTCGAGGAATCCTTCGGCTTGGTTCCCAAACCAACCGTCCACTAATCCGGATACAAGAAGCTATTGTTGGGAAGTTTCCAACCTCCCAACTCCTGAATCTACGCAACCTGCATGCTGCCTCAGACATTGACTACTAATACAAAAACATCTCTTGTTACCCGTTCTCAGGATCTTCATTCCGACTCTCATGCGTCCGACAGGTGGTCCTCCAATCCTGGATTCCCAACCAGCTTCTAACCATCTCGATTACATGAACTAACTGCTGGGAAAAGTTCTCGAACTCCCAATTCTGAACTTCTCAATCCATCCATCACTGAGCTACTACCATTTCTTCTTAGAGGTCGCGCACTCATTCTGAGTCTACGAGACTCTTATCCATGCATACCCGAAGGGTTCTCCCCCACTTCGATCCTGCTTACCCCTTGCTGCTTCACACTCAAAAGAGATCCTGATCTTCACTACCATTTCGGAACATCTACTGGGGAACCCAAGCCCGCCAGGTAGGAATTTAACCAATCCCTCCCAATCACTAACCACTTCGAACTAGCGAAACGAACCAAATCTCTCTCAACCACGCTACAATTACTGCATCCTCCGAAACCTTCTCCATAAGAGCACATCCCCTAACTACCAACCAATTATCCGAGGTATGCAAATGGCATATAGCATAATCACAAACAAGCCACACTAACACCACGCATAAGCTTATTGACATCAATGCAACAACATAGCAATAATGTTGTGAATAATAAAATAGAGAGAAAAGAATCATACCTGCAACCCGCTCTGAAGGATCCTCAAATCCCTCTGATTTTCGAACTCTACTATGACAATGAGGCTATCCCAACCGCTGAACGGGGCAGTTCACCCTGACATGGCCAGGCTGATGACAACGATGGCATAACTCTACTTCTTCTGTGCATTCCTGACGTTTGTGACCCTTCCATCCGCATCTGCCGCACTTAGACTTGCTGCGCACGCCAGCTCGTGCTCCCTTCTCCCTCGTGCAACTATCTCGACCTTGCGGGCCTCTGACACCCACTTCGACAGTGTCCAACTGCCCATCTTGCCGAACTAGACCGGAAGACCGCTTCCTCTTCCCAAGCTGACTATCCGAGCCAATCTCCCGCTCATGGGTCATAGTGACCATTTCACCCATTGCCTGGACAGCTGAGGTCCGCCTTTCAATCCCGCCGACCACACTATCGGTGATACGCCCAATGGTGTTTGGTAACTATTCCTGGAGAGCTCGCGAAACCTCTGCAACAATCCAATCCTGCAGGGAACCCTCTTGGGGGTAAGGTGGACCACTCACTCCCGACCCCGGATGACAAGTGCTAAAAATGGGACTCCCCTTCCTGATGGATCCCTGGGATCCATGAGAATCGGGCTCTAGATGAGCCTCAAACTGTCCTGAAACTGCCCCGGCCCCTAAGGCCTTAAGACGACTGTCCATGAGCTCCACAATGGCCTCTCTAACTGAACCGAAAATCACTGGAGTCTGATCAATGATGTTGCGCATAATCTCTGCGGAAATGAAATCCCTCATCTGATCATCAAGCTGCCCGGCTCCAAAACCCGAGCTAGATCCCTCCTTGACGCCTGAATTGCTAACTGGTAGCTCGCGCAATGTCACCATGCTGAAAATATAACAAAATCCTGATCAATTAACACACTATTGCTGAGGGATTTCTCACTCACTACACCATTCCTGGTTTCGTCTTGGCCCCTCTTGAATCGAGTACGGATCCTCTGCTTTCAGTAGTATGGGCCCCTACTACCTTCCACATCTATCCATACTTTCCTCAAGAGTTACCTCAACTCCACACAGTCCCCTTTACTCTTCTACTGATCTCTGCTACTCTCATCCTAGGCTTGCCCTAGGGAACCTCTGACTCTACCCACACAGTCCTCAGCTGCTGAAGGCCTCCTAGTAATGCCAATTAGTCACCACCTGAATACCATCACATGTGACGAGGCTCAAATAATCCTTCAAGTAAAAGACTCGTCCCTACAACGGTTGGACTCAAACGAGAGCTGCGCAGTAGGGCCAAATCCAGCACTCTGAGATTATTCAACCCTAATCACATGTGATGAAACGTATTCACCTAATGGCTAACTCTCATCACTCAGAGTCCCACAAAGCACAAAGCAAGCAGCATTCGGATAAGGGAAACATACTCAGGCAAAACAATTCTCATAACAAGAAACTGCACTAGCATATAATGCTAAGCTCATACTATCAGGCATAACCTACACATGCTATCCTACTACTGTCTACTCATTACTAGCATGAAATTCTCATCAAGCTGGAACACATAAAGCATGCACATAAGGCATCATCCTAGATCCTTAGTCCTATTCTAGCATGCTGTTCTACTGAAGCTGGAACTAAAACTGAACTGAAACTGATACTGAAACTGATATTGGAAATAATAACATAACTTGTAGGGGTAAATTGGGAGTACTTACTTGAGCTCGGCTGATTGCATGCACCACACCCTTTTCTCTTTTCAAAACTCTTTTTGCTTTTTTTTTTTAAAAAAAAATTGCTTTCTTTTCTCAAAATTCTTTTGTAACTACGATTTTTCTTTTGAAAACTATATACCACTTCCTTAGTTTGAGTTCAGACACACTCGGGAGTGCGCCCGAATCCCTCAAACCAAGGCTCTGATACCAACTTGTAACGACCCAAAAATCACGACAAAAAAAAAAATTCCTTTAAAACATTACTAAAACTGGATTTATAAAACGTATCATAAGTCAAACATAACTTTCGAGTATTAAATTCAAAACATTGCATCATTATCAAAGTCAAACATTCCCAGGCTAGCTGACTATGGTGTGTGCTCTGCAATCTTCCCGAGCTCCTCTTTTGAAAACCGAGTACCTGAAACCAAAACTGAAAACCGTAAGCACGAAGCTTAGTGAGCTCCCCCAATCTACCACATATCACACAAAACATATAAAGCACATATTGGGCCTTGCCCACTGCATCGGACCGAAGTCCGGACTAACGGGGCCTTGCCCCCTACATCGAACCGAAGTCCGAAGCTAACTGACTGGGGCCTTGCCCCCCTCCATCGGACCCGAGTCCGAAGCTGACTATCTGGGACCTTGTCCCCTCCATCGGACCGAAGTCCGAAGCTGACATCGGACCGAAGTCCGAAGCTAACTGACTGGGGCCTTGCCCCCCCTCCATCGGACCCGAGTCCGAAGCTGACTATCTGGGACCTTGTCCCCTCCATTGGACCGAAGTCCGAAGCTGACATCGGACCGAAGTCTGAAGCTAACTGACTGGGACCTTGTCCCCTCCATCGGACCGTAGTCCGAAGCTGACATCGGACCGAAGTCCGAAGCTAACTGTCTGGGGCCTTGCCCCCCTCCATCGGACCCGAGTCCGAAGCTGACTATCTGGGACCTTGTCCCCTCCATCGGACCGAAGTCCGAAGCTAACTGAACACAGCATATCATAACATATCAACTGGCATAAACTCACATATACTGCATACTACATCGGGCCGTAGCCCGAAACACATAACACATAAATCCTGTTTGAGCCACGAAGGCATCAAACATACTAACTACTGTATCAGATCAACATCCGAAACTACTGCTAGCTAAATGGGCCGGCATTGTGGCCTTAGACCCATTCCTACTGGAAGGAAACTCACCTGAACTGCTGAGCCCTGTTGATAAACCTCTGGCTGCTACTCGACAATCCCCTGAACCGCTGCTCCTCTAGCTCTCCGAGCTATCAATATACATATAACACTTAGTCTGACAGTCAACTAAGTCAACTCTGGTCAAAGTCAACCTTCCAGGTCAACCCTACTCGCCGATTTATCCTAAAGACTCGCCGAGTTCATAAGCTCAGGGACTTTCTTATTCGCGACCCGACTCACCGAGTCAGTCCATGACTCGCCGAGTCCAACTAGTTCCAAGTCCTGTCCTGCCCAACTCGCTGAGTCACCACCCGACTCACTGATTCGAGTCTCAACTCAAAAGGGTTTAGGGTTTCGCGATCTGACTCGCCGAGTCCAAGACAATCTTCAACCAACTCGTCGAGTTGTTCATCCAACTCGCCGAGTCCATGCCTAACTTCAACCGACTCGACGAGCTGTTCATCCTACTCATCGAGTTCCTCCTCATCTTCAAGCTACTCGCCGAGTCCACTCGAAGGACTCGCCGAGTCTATCCAGTCCTCAATCCATGCAGTGGCTTTTCGAGCCAAACAGAACTTCCAACTCATAGATCCATACTTCTAGGGCCTATTCCCCACGTAAAGTGGCAAACTTTACGTGTAGATTGAGAGATCTATGCTCAAAACACACTAAACTAGGGTTTATGGAAAACATGCTTCCTCAACATACCAAGGGCGGATACTTTAGGGGATTCAAGACCAAAACCAACATGGATCTGAGGTAGCAACCCCAGATCTGAACCTCCAACCCGAATTGGTTACAAAACATACCAATAATGACCAAAAATCACACATAAGAATAGATCTAGATGCAAAGGGAGTCCAATCAACAACTTATTACCTCCAAATGATCTGAAATGTCTTCTCAATCTCGGATCTACAGTCCCTTCTTGCTCTTCCAAGGCTTTTCTTCCTTCTCCAAGCTTATAGTGCTCTCTTTGATGCAAGATCTAGCTCAAAACGGATATGGATGCTAGGGTTGATGTTCTGGGGGGTAAAGAGGCACTAAAGGGACCCTAAGAAAGAGAATGAGACGCTTAAATAGGCTCCAAGTCCCGGATTTAGGGTTTTCCTCGTTCAGACCCAACTCGTCGAGTCTCCTTGGCCGACTCGCCGAGTCGGTCGCTAACACCTCAACCCGGATCCCGCTCGGACTCGCCGAGTCCCTCCTTGGACTCGCCGAGTCTCTCCTTAAAATTGAGGTCTTCTTTCTTTTCTTGACTTTCCAAACTTTGGGGTGTTACACGTATCATATGCAATATAAATTGTTCCAAAATGTGTATGGAGATAGATGATTTTCATATGTTGTGGGACGAAAGGAATGAAAGGACGAGTGAAGAGGAATCGCGATGTAACACTTATGTAGCATGTGAGTTGGAAGAGTAGTCATATTCAAATACGATAATATCATTAAAATTGTATATCCATATCAAAATTAATCATTATAATGTTCTACATTTAGAAACTAATGATGTTTCACAAAATTATTCTCAATTTCATTATTTTGGTGTGTGGTTGTGGGTGTTTGTATGGTGCAGATGATTTGGATCTTACTTCTGACCCTATAATGTTTCAGTATCATCAAGGTGTTGAATGTTTTCATGAGTCAAAAGGTTTCCAGCCCGTAGACTATATTTATAAAAGAAGTGTTGTATCAACATCTGCAATATGCAAAAAGAAGACTACTTTTTTTAGCTGCAGATTGTTAAAATAAACTAAAATTTAAATAACTGGTTTTTTAAACTTCAAAAAGTTTGTTCTTAATTATTTTTTATCGGTAGTTATCTAAAATTTGTAAATAAAAAAATAAAACCTAAATTGCAAATTCAAAAATTATTCATGCATAAATGAAATCAATCCATTGATTCAAATTATTTAAAAAAAATCAATCCATTGATTCAAATTATTTAAAAAAAAATACACAAATGCTATGTATGAAAAAATTCATAAAACCATCTATTTGAAATCTATCATTCACAATAGTTAATTTTAAAAACTATACACGTATAACCATCTATGAGAAAATTCAAATAGATGATGTGGAAATAATAAACAAAAAAAATGATGCATCATCAGAATCCTTTAATATATAGGAAATGAGTCGATTAAACAAAATTAGATGTTATTGTTTGCTAATTCATTGCATAGATAAAAAAGGGTTTGTCTTAGAAAATGGGTATCCAAACGATGGGATAATAACTTACGAGGGTAATCATCTTTGTCGTTTTGTTCACATTTAAGTAACTTTTTTTATTTTGTACACATTTGATCATTTAACTTGTTATATTTGTTCAGATATTGTCATTGCCACCAGCTAGCTGGTGGCAATGACAATATCTGAACAAATATAACAAGTTAAATGCTTAAATGTGCACAAAAATAAGAAATTTGTCTAAATATGAACAAAACGAAAAATTAATTACCCTTATAAGTCATTTTACCCACTTTTAATAGCGGTTATATTTTTCATATTGGTTTGTTTTATTTTTTCAAACGTTATTTTTAAAATATCCATAATTTCCTAAATATTAATTAAATATTGATCAATTTTAAACTTTACTTTTTAATTAAAAAATACTGTATGTTTTTGTTTTCTGAAATATTTCATATAGCCTCTTATATATATATATATATATATATATATATATATATATATATATATATATATATATATATATATATATATATATATATATATATATATATGTGTGTGTGTGTGTGTGTGTGTGTGTGTGTTTAAGCATATACAATATTTTTAAAGTAATAGTATCTAACAATAAAATTAAATAAATTAAATATGTAACAATGAGTATGAAGGACCTTTAAAAAAACAAAAAGAAAATATTACTTAGCAAATAAAAAACCAAAAAAAAAACTATATAATGTAAATGTTTTAAAATTATCCTAATGTTTTACCACTTTTTAATTAGAAGTTTTTTTTTTTAATTGTCATCGTACAATGAGTGAAATGATAAACGGGCAACAAGTTGTGCCGCTAAGCCTTTTTGAATGGTAAAATTAATTCTTTTAAAGACTACATCCGAAGATCTAGGGAATATAACATTACTATGCATGATTCGTTGTACTCTTTTAAGAAGCTCTACCGCATCCGGTGCGAGGAAACCAAACGTATCAAATGCAAATGGTATGAACACGTGTTGATTTTCCAGGCACGATCTCTCATGTTTGGTGACTTTGCATGTGGCTGCTTTTAAAGCAGCATGTCCCGCTGTGAAACCCCCAGCCCTCAGGCCCACGATAGGGGATACCCCTGTAAGATCCACACATGTGTGTTTCCCTCCGACCCATCCAAAAATCCAAATGTCAGCCGGTCTGAGGGTTGACCTTCCTTCTGTCGGGTCAGTCAAGAAATTAACAGGTGCCTCTTTCTTAGCGGAAACCCCGACACGCTTAAATATAGACATCCCTAACCATATCGTGCCTGTATTTGAACCCCGGGAGTTCTTTACAGTGAACTGCATGCTCCCCAAAAGAGTCCAAACATGCCTTGCGACACACATGACATATCTCGTTAGCTGGGAAAATGGGAATCATGAGTCGATATTTGAGAATAGTACGATACTCCACGGGAGACATGTATTGGCCAAACCCATTTATAGGGATAGCTAGAAGAAAATCTTGAGCATGTAGTGCACGTAAGCACTGGAAAACTGCTTTCTGCCGAGTCGTCATGTCGAAATGCACTTCCATATCTTGGACAATTTTATGAAAAAAGGCACTCGCCAGTGTATTCTAGGATTTGGGAGGGGGGGGGGGGGCGGTGTTAATAAACTTTTAATTTTTTTAATACAACGTTTTAAACTAGTATTTAATGAAAGTATTTTAAAATGTTATAAGGAAATATTAAATTGTCATATAAAATCCGTTAAACACTGTAAAAGAAAGTTTAGAAATAAACGTATGATAGTTACAAAAAAAATTGTATGAAAATGTAAAAAAAAAAAAAAAAAAAAGTTAAAAACTTGTAAGAAAAAATTTAAAACGTTTATAAAAAAAACTTTGTTTAAAAGCACTTGTATTAAAATTATATGAAATTATAAGCAAAGTTTAAAACATTGTATTAGAAAAATCTATAGAAAAAAATATGATAAAAATATTGTAAGAAATTATAAATTTTTTTAAGAAATTTGTATAAAAAAGTGTCCACAATTAGATAGTTTTCTTTTTTTATATATATTTAACCATTTAACTTGTTAATTTGTTCACATATTACCATTGTCACCTGCTTAGCAGGTGACAATGGTAATATGTGAACAAATTAACAAGTTAAATGTGTTTACATGTGTACAAAAAAAAAATTACCTAAACATAAACAAAACGAAAAGGTAATTACCCTCCCAAATTATTTTCCTCACAAAAGATTTGTTTTTCCTAAACTTATTTTATGTTAATATTTATATTAAAAAATGTACATTTATGACTTTTGTCTATTAATTAACATGTTTCACATTTTGAATAAATGTTCGTCGAAAGCTTTAAAAAATGGTGTTGAAGGCGTTTAGTTTTAAAGATTAAATTGGTTTAATCCTAATTTTAAATTTGAGAATGGTAGTTTAGTAATATCATATAGTATTTTGGATTTTTGATAAAATTTTCATTATTAAATTGGTTTAATCATAATTAAATTATTAATTTGGATATAGATGTGAATTTTATACCTGTAGGCGTTCGTATATGTAGTTTTAAAATTTATACGAACATAAAAGTAATATTTAATATTTTTTTAAATGAAACTTTCCAAACGAGGGTTTCAGGACAACTTTCGTGAACCGACTTGTAACACCCAGAATCAGAAAGACCAAGAAAAGAAAGGAAAAGCTCTAAGTCAAGGAGTCAAATTGTCGAGTCCAGGGAAGAACTCGACGAGTCAGAGCGGGATCCGGGTTATAGAATTAGTGACCGACTCGGCGAGTCTGGTCTGGATGAGAAAAGCCCTAATCTTAGGGTTTGCACCCTATTTAAAGGACCTTATGTCCTCTCCTCACCCCCCCCCCCCCCCTTGACGGCCAGAAGCTTCTTAAGCGACTCCAAACCCTAATTTGAGTAAGAGAAGGAGGAGAGTGAGCTTAGGGCTTTTGCAAGAGGGAGATTTGGAGGATTTGACCACTAAGGAGCTGGAGGATTCAACTCTTTGGTTGTGAGCATTAGTTTGAAGGTAACAATCTGTCACTTTGCCTTTGTTGCTTCTAGATCCTTTCTTGGATGATGTTTTGGGGCCATTTTGGCATCTTAAGGAGCCATTTCGAGTTAGAAGTCCAGATCTGAGGTTGCTACTTCAGATCTAGGCTTGCCTTGGTCCAAAAACCCGTAAAGTATCAGCCCTTGGTGTGTTGGTGAAGCATGTTTGTCTTAAACCCTAGCCCTAGAGTGTTTTAAGCCTATAGCTCCTTGGTTTCACGTAAAGTTTGCAACTTTACGTGAAGGGTGGGCCTTAGAAGAGTGGATATGCAGTTTGGAGCCCCTGCATGGCTCGAAAAGCCACTGTATGGATTAAGAACTGAAGCAGCTCGACGAGTCACATGGGTGGACTCGACGAGTTGTATGAAGATGGGCATGAACTCGACGAGTTGGAAGAACAACTCGGCGAGTCTGTTGAAGATTGCCTTGGACTCGGCGAGTCTGTTCTCAGACTCGACGAGTCTGGTCGCAGAACCTCAACCTTTTCTGGTTAAGACGCAGATCAGTAGTTGAGTGGTGACTCAGTGAGTTGGACAGGATGGGACTCAGAGATCGTTGAACTCGACGAGTCTTGGAGCGACTCGGCGAGTTGAGTCGTATTTTGAGAGTTTCTGAGTTTAAGAACTCGACAAGTCTATGAGTTGACTCGGCGAGTCGATTCAACTGGAAGGTTGACTTTGACCAGAGTTGACTTAGTTTGACTTCTAGAGTTTACTTTGGAACTAAGTATTATATTGGTAATAGTAGCTCGGGGAGCTAGTGGAGCAGCGGTTCAGAAAGTTGTCGGACAGCAGCCAGAGGGTTATCAGCAACGTTCAGCAGTGCAGGTGAGTTTCCCTTTATGTGGATGGGTCTACGGCCACAATGTCGGCCCATGTAGTTATGAGTAGGAAGACCCGGGGGTTAGCCCTAGGCACAGTATGCTAGTATGAAATTCGGGACTAAGGTCCAATGTTAGCGGGCGGGTTCCCAAGGAATGGTTTGTATGTAGTTATACTTGTTGTTTGTGTGATACATGTATGTGCCTGGTAGGGAGGTGAGTGTGGGCGAGGTCCCGTATCTCACCAACAACAGAGTATGGAGGGTGTTCCATATCTCATTAGCAGCAGAGCAGGGGGCGAGGCCCAAGTTAGGAAAGGAGTGAGTGTGGGTTGGGCCCGTATCTCACTATTAGAAGGAGTGTGGACGGGGTTCCACGACTCATCAGTAGCAGGACAAGGGCAAGGCCCAAGATAGGCGAGGCCTTAAAACAGGATTCAGTAGTATATGTTCGGTTATGTGTTGTGGTATGTTTATGTGTTAGTATATGTTAGCGGGCGGGGCCCAGAGACAGGCGGGGCCTAAGAGAAACAAATTTGTATCTGAGCGGGGCTCGAAGCCAGGCGGGGCCTGGAGCGGCGGGGCCGTTGTAGCGGGCGAGGCCCGAAGTAGCGGGCGTGGCCCATTAATTGCAGTATGTGGTTATGTGCTCAATATTATGTAAGGCATATATGGATCAGTAGATATGAATGGTATGCGGTAGGTTAGGGAACTCATTAAGCTTCGTGCTTACGGTTTTCAGTTTTGGTTTCAGGTATTCAGTTTTCAGAAGAGGAGCTCGGGAGGGTTGCAGTGCACACACCATGGCAAGTTAACCTGGGATGTTTACTCTGATAATCAAACAAGTGTTTTGGAAATGAAACTATGATTTGTCATATAAACTCTTTTGTATGTTCGAATGACTTAACGCTATGTATTAGTAATGTTTTTTTTAAAAGAAATTTTTGGACTCGAAATTTGGGATGTTACACGACTAATCTCATGCTGCAAACATGAGGCTATGTCTTATGCATTGAAGTCACTACAAACGAATAGCCATGGCCACAGTGGCTGAATAGTGTCAGTATTTAAACATGGGTAAATATGTTATCCACTATATCTTTCATATGTCTTACGAAGTTACCACAACCCAAATGGTTATATTTAATAATTGTAAAGATGCGAATGAAATTATATATTTTTTATTTTATCAGGAAGACGTCTGCATACTTTAAAGGATATGACTCTATGTTTGCCTTAAGAAGAGAACGTGCAAACCTTTTTAGGTTTGTGGTTTTCTAAAAAGCAAACAGTCTATAAGAGGAAATGTATGTGCATTGTCTAGGACGACACAAACAAAAGAGGCTAAGAAACATTTCTTTAAAAAAAACAAACACCTAAATCTACAATAGGATAATCATGATAATTTGTATTTTCCCAATAATTAAAATTTGCATTGGTCTTGGAATAAATAAAATATATGAAAGGCCATAGGCCCATATATACAATACAAATGTGTAGGCTATTGTAACACCCGTTTTTCTGTGTAGGTCAACTGAGAACTTGGAAGAATCAAATGGAAGATTTTTAGGAAATACTAAGTGCCACGACGTAGAGGATGGATGGTCACGGCATGACATGGAATATATATATAAAACGCCAGTTTTGGGTGGTCGGCCACGACATGACAATAAGAATGTCACGGTGTGGCAATTGGTGTAGTCCAAGCTCGCAAAGTTTTAAGGCTTCCTTCATATTTAAACTCATAATCTCAAGATTAGGGTATCCTCTCCAGCCTCCAACCTTTCACCCATGAAACCATAGCCGCCATACATGCTTGAGAGCTTATTGTAACGTCTCAAAATTCAAGACTAAAAATTTCTTTTAATAAAGTATCACTTAAAGTAAAATCATCATTTCAAAACATAAACCGAGTATTAGTTTTCAAAACACATGTTCATTTATCAGAGTAAAACATTCTCAGGCTGACTAATCTATGGTGTGTGCCATGCGATCATCCCGAGCTCCATCATCCGCTACCGGAAGTACCTGAAACCAAAACTGAAAGCCGTAAGCACGAAGCTTAGTGAGTTCCCCAGATACCACATACCATACAAACCATTCATAGCCAAGAATCGTACATAGCCGACTTATCCATAACCAAGTAAGGTGCTATGTGCCAAACATAGTCTTGCCATTATGCCACGGGCCGCACGTGGTCTTCCTGGTCAAGCCTGGGCCGCTCCCTGGGTCTTACAGACAAGTGCCAAGGGCCACCCCCTGGTCTTACAGACGTATGCCAAGGGCCACCCCCTGGTCTTACAGACAAATGCCAAGGGCCACACCCTGGTCTCACAGACAAGTGCCAAGGGCCACCCCCTGGTCTTCTATGCAAGTATCACACAGACAACCGTACATACTACTCTACTTAGCTAAACAACATACAGTGTGCCAGAAGCCACCTCCTGGTCTTTCATATCTATAGCATACAATGCGCCAGGAGCCACCTCCTGGTCTTTCATACATATTGCCTAGGGCTAACCCCCGGGTCTTCCTACCATACAAGGTAACATACTGTGTGCCAGGAGCCGCCCCCTGGTCTTTCATGCATATTCTAAATGGGCCGGTATTGGTGCCCTAGACCCATACAAACAGTGAGGAGACTCACCTGATACTGCTGAACTGCTGCTGCTAAACCCTTTGACCGCTACCCGTCCACTGACCGAACTCCTGCTCTACTTGCTTCCCGAGCTAACAATATCAAAGCAACACTGAGTCTAACTGACCCCCGAAAGACAACCAAGCCAACTCAGGTCAAAGTCAACCTTCCAGGTCAACCCTACTCGTCGAGTCACCCTACTGACTCGCCGAGTTCATAAGTCCAGAGTCCTTCCACTCGCGACTCTACTCGCCGATTCAGCCCCTGACTCGCCGAGTCTACTGATTCCCGATTCCTGTCCTGTCCAACTCACTGAGTCCTTGCTCGACTCGCTGACTCGAGACTTAACTCGAAGGGTTTGGGGACTACGCGACCTGACTCGCCGAGTCTAAGAACAGACTCGCCGAGCACACGACAACCTTCATCCAACTCGCCGAGTTGTTCATCCAACTCGCCGAGTTCATGCCTATCTTCATCCGACTCGACGAGCTGTTCATCCCACTCGTCGAGTTCCTCCTCATCTTCATGGTACTCGCCGAGTCCACTCAGATCTCCCAACATGCAGAGGGCTTTTGAGTCATGCAGGGACTCCAATCCATAGATCCATACTTCCAAAACTCCATCCCTACGTAAAGTTGCAAACTTTACGTATAACTAAAGAGATCTAGGCTCAAAACACATTAGGGTTTGGTTTAAGGACACAAGGGCTTCACCAACTACTCATCTCCTGATGCTTTATGACATAATGGACTCACCCAACCATAGATCTGAAGTGGCAACAACATATCTAAGCCCCTAATCCGATTTGGGCCTCAAACAACCATAAAAACCCCCAAATCTCATGGCAAAATAGATCTAAATGCAAAGAAGGGAAAATGACAGCTTAATACCTCCAAGATGAACACAACTGAAGTAGATCTCGAGCACACACCTCCCCCTTGAAGCAACCTTCTTGATCTTCAAGTTTCCTCTCCAAAGTCTCCTTCCTCTAAAGCTATTTCTCTCAATAATGGAAGCTCACACGAATTTTAGGGTTTACAGGTCTTCTGGAGTGATATGGGGGCTGAGGGAGGGACATAACACCCTTTATATAGGATACAACTCCCGGAATTAGGGTTTTCCTCGCACAGACCAGACTCGCCGAGTCACCTTGGCCGACTCGCCGAGTCGGTCACTTACTCCTCGGTCCGGATCCCGCTCCGACTCGCCGAGTCCCTCCTTGGACTCGCCGAGCCGACTCGCCGAGTCGCAATTTCTTGCCTTCCCAGGGCAAGCTCCATATCCAACTATTTTCTCAGACACTGTGAAGGTCCTATTCTTCACCAACTCCATCACCCCCGCTATTCCCAGAGCGGGTCATCACCGTCTGTCACCACTGACACTGCTCTCTGACAGAACTTGGTGCCTAGCACCCCTCGACCAACTATCTCAATTCAACCATAGACTGCTTACCAGCACTGCCACTGGCTGGAAATTTCTGCTATTCTTTATCTGCCTTCCGGATGAACTGAGACCACCTTGGTCCCTACCAATCTACCGATATCTGGATTACCGGCTCCAACTGGTCACTAGTCCCAACTCAACTCCTAGTCGCTTCCAGCGACTTTCAAAGAAACTTTACCAATAACCGCTCAATCCATTCTGCCACTAAATCACACACCTGATACATTCGCCCTAATGAATAGGGACCGATGAATGCTACGGGCCACCCCATAGTCTTACAACACTTCTACGCTGCCAACCAGCCAAAGCTACGGGCTGCCCCGTAGTCTTGCTAACCAGTGCTACAGATCACACCGTAGCCTAACCATACTCTCATACGATTGATGTGGGCCACATCGCAGTCTCACTAATCTAATGCTACGGGCCACACCGCAGTCTTACTAATCTAATGCTACGGGCCACACCGCAGTCTTACTAATCTAATGCTACGGGCCACACCGCAGTCTTACTAATCTAATGCTACGGGCCACCCTGCAGTCTTACTAATCTAATGCTACTGGCCACACCGTAGTCTTACCAATCTAATGCTACGGGCCACACCGCAGTCTTACCATACTCTCATACGATTGTTGCTGGCCACACCACAGTCTTAATATACTTCCCTTACTATTAGCCACTGGTGAATGCTACGGCCATCCGGTAGTCTGACAACACCTTTCCCCACCGTCTAGTTTCTAGTAGATGTTACGACTAACCCACAGTTGATCATACAACACAATCGAGTACCCCCAAGTGGTACCCATGTCCCAAATGGAACTCCCAACCGATTCCTACGTAATCCGCGACCAGAAAATTTCGAAAATGAGATCTCACAATTGGCAAGTTTTCCCAACTTCCAACTTACACTATCCTCCAATCATACAGTCACCTGAGCCGCCTTTCTTCCTGACAGGAGAGCGGAGCTTAACCTAGTTTCAAAACCCCTTCTACTCCCATAACCTGATTGTTTCTCCCCCACTTAGCCTCAGCTAAGTCTTTACTGCCTGCGAAAACCCGAAGATTTCCATTCCTTCCTTCCTTGCACGATAGGCATGGTAACCACCCTCGCCCTATCCCTGCTAGCGATCCGTCTCTAGTCCACTCCAACTACCGCATGATTACCGAATACTAGATGAACACCGCCCGCATCTCTGATACTAAATAAATCCTCTAAGCTCTAACTACTGTCCTTACAGTCCGAATAACTGGGCACAGACTCCTTGGTGATAAGCCACTTTCCTTGATGCTTCCGAAAGCCATCCCGAACGCCCAGATTAGAACCATCAAATCCCGATGATGGTGGCTAACCACTTCCCGAATCATTTTCAACCGTACCCGAGATGATACTGAACACCTCGAACCCGAAGTGAAAGATGACCTACACTAGCTACTAATAGCTCCTGGTATGCAATTGGCATATGACAATTCCAAAATACAATCCAAATACAAACAGAGAGACAAATCCTACATAAAATCGCCTGATTCCAGGGAAAAACTTCCATAATTCATATAGGAATGAAAATAGCCATAGATACGTACCTGCAACATTCCTTCCTGTAATCCAGATCTTTCGCATCTGTCAATGCATGGCACTACCCTCTCGCCCATCCGTAATCCTCATAGTCGCTGGGGCCGGCGCACTCCCTGCTCCTCCCCTCATCATCGGGCAGTCGGTCCTTTTGTGGCCCACCTGATTGCAGTGAAAACATAATGGGCTTGCCCCCCGTGGGCAGTCCCTGCTGACGCGACCATCACTGCCACACTTGTAGCAGCCGGAACCCCTGGAACGACACACTCCCTCGTGCGGTTTCCCGCATGTGCTGCACTGACTTCGGCCCTGCCGACCCACTAATCACTGATCTAAAGTCTTGGGTCTCTTCTCGGGACCCTCCAATGTGAATGTCTGATCTGACTTCCTCTTCGCAATGTGTTCCAGATCGATCTCCCTCTCCCTAGCTCTGGCAATCATAAAGTCCAGGGTCGGGCATGCCGAGAAGCTGACATGCTCCCGAATCTCCGCTCTCAACATGTCATGATAGCGGGTCCTCTGCATCTCATCATCCCCTGCATACTGAGGAACTAATAGGGCCCTCTCCCAAAACTTGGCAGTAATCTCCGCCACCGACTTTGTCGTCTGTCTCATGTCTAGGAATTCTTTGGCCAGCTGCTGAAGCTCCACTACCGGCGCAAACTCCGCCCTAAACCTGGTCACGAAGTCTGACCAGGTCATAGTCTCGACGACCGAGGCTCCCAATGAGTCTCCAACTGACTCCCACCAATCTCTAGCTTTGTCTCTCAAACATGCCGCCACAAAGCGGACCTTCGACCCATCCGGGCAGAAGCTCGTCAACTGTGCAGACTCAATGTCTGCGATCCATCTCCTGGCAGCAATGGGGTTCTTCACCCCGTGAAAATCCGGCGCACCACACCCTCTGAATTCCTTGAAGGACAGCGTGCGCGTACTTGCCTGGCCAGACGCCAAATCACTCCTGAAAGCTCGGAGGCGATCCTCCATTAGCTCAATGATCCCCTCCTTGATCGACCCGAAAATGGCCGGGGTCGCCTCAAGGATGCCTCTCGTAATCTCAGATGCGATGAACTTGCGCAACCCATCATCAACTGGTTCGGATCCCGCGCCCGAACCTGATCCTGAACCGGATCCTGACCCGCCCACTGGTCTCTCTCGCAACGTCACCATGCTGAAAATATAACACAACCACTATCAGAATACTGATCACTGATGCGAGACCAAACATACCCTACCAGGTTCCCGGTCTTGTCTCGGCCTTTCCCGAATCGAGTACGGATCCTCTGCTTTCAGTAGTACGGGCCCATACTACCTTCCACATCTATCCGTACTTTCCTCAGGAACTGCTTCGACTCCACCAGGTCCCTTATCCACTAATACTGCTCCCAACACTATCTCATCCTAGGCTTTCCCTAGGGGAAACCTCTGAATCAACTCAAACCAGTCCTCAGCTGCTGAGGGTCTCCTTGTGATGCCAATTAGCCATCACCTGGATACCATCACATGCGACGAGGCTCAGATAATCCTTCAAGTAAAAGACTCGTCCCTACAACGGTTGGACTCAAACGAGAGCTGCGCAATAGGGCCAAATCCAGCACTCTGAGATTATTCAACCCTGATCACATGTGACGTGACGTATCCACCTAATGGCTAACTCCCATCACTCAAAATCCCACAATGCACAAAGCAAGCAGCATTCGGACAAGGGGAAAATCTAACCACCACATACTCAAGAAATCATATCCAAATAGCAAGAATCTGAACTAGCATGCAACACAAACTCATAAAATCAGGCATAACCTAAACAGGCTATCCTACTACTGTCTAATCAGCACTATCATGCAACTCAAAAGCACAAATAACAGGCACATAAGGCATCATCCCTAGATCCTTAGTCCTATTCTAGCATGCTGTTCTATCAACTGATAAGCATAACATAAACTTGTATGGGTAATTTGGGGTACTTACTTGAGCTCGGTTGATTGCATGCACCACACCTCTTTTCTCTTTTCGAAGTTCTTTTCTTTCTGAATTCTTTTTGCTTTTCTAAAACTGTTTTTCGTTCTCAAAATTCTTTTTACAAAACTGTCTTTTCACTTTTGAAAACTTTTTATCCGACCCCTCAGTTTGAGTTCAGGCACACCCGAGAGTATTAGTAACGTCCCAAAATTCAAGACTAAAAATTTCTTTTAATAAAGTATCACTTAAAGTAAAATCATCATTTCAAAACATAAACCGAGTATTAGTTTTCAAAACACATGTTCATTTATCAGAGTAAAACATTCCCAGACTGACTAATCTATGGTGTGTGCCATGCGATCATCCCGAGCTCCATCATCCGCTACCGGAAGTACCTGAAACCAAAACTGAAAGCCGTAAGCACGAAGCTTAGTGAGTTCCCCAGATACCACATACCATACAAACCATTCATAGCCAAGAATCGTACATAGCTGACTTATCCATAACCAAGTAAGGTGCTATGTGCCAAACATAGTCTTGCCATTATGCCACGGGCCGCACGTGGTCTTCCTGGTCAAGCCTGGGCCGCTCCCTGGGTCTTACAGACAAGTGACAAGGGCCACCCCCTGGTCTTACAGACGTATGCCAAGGGCCACCCCTTGGTCTTACAGACAAATGCCAAGGGCCACCCCCTGGTCTCACAGACAAGTGCCAAGGGCCACCCCCTGGTCTTCTATGCAAGTATCACACAGACAACCGTACATACTACTCTACTTAGCTAAACAACATACAGTGTGCCAGAAGCCACCTCCTGGTCTTTCATATCTATAGCATACAATGCGCCAGGAGCCACCTCCTGGTCTTTCATACATATTGCCTAGGGCTAACCCCCGGGTCTTCCTACCATACAAGGTAACATACTGTGTGCCAGGAGCCGCCCCCTGGTCTTTCATGCATATTCTAAATGGGCCGGTTTGGGGACTACGCGACCTGACTCGCCGAGTCTAAGAACAGACTTGCCGAGCACACGGCAACCTTCATCCAACTCGCCGAGTTGTTCATCCAACTCGCCGAGTTCATGCCTATCTTCATCCGACTCGACGAGCTGTTCATCCCACTCGTCGAGTTCCTCCTCATCTTCATGGTACTTGCCGAGTCCACTCAAAGGACTCGCCGAGTCCATTCAGATCTCCCAACATGCAGAGGGCTTTTGAGTCATGCAGGGACTCCAATCCATAGATCCATACTTCCAAAACTCCATCCCTACGTAAAGTTGCAAACTTTACGTATAACTAAAGAGATCTAGGCTCAAAACACATTAGGGTTTGGTTTAAGGACACAAGGGCTTCACCAACTACTCATCTCCTGATGCTTTATGACATAATGGACTCACCCAACCATAGATCTGAAGTGGCAACAACATATCTAAGCCCCTAATCCGATTTGGGCCTCAAACAACCATAAAAACCCCCCAAATCTCATGGCAAAATAGATCTAGATGCAAAGAAGGGAAAATGGCAGCTTAATACCTCCAAGATGAACACAACTGAAGTAGATCTCGAGCACACACCTCCCCCTTGAAGCAACCTTCTTGATCTTCAAGTTTCCTCTCCAAAGTCTCCTTCCTCCAAAGCTATTTCTCTCAATAATGGAAGCTCACACGAATTGTAGGGTTTACAGGTCTTCTGGAGTGATATGGGGGTTGAGGGAGGGACATAACACCCTTTATATAGGATACAACTCCCGGAATTAGGGTTTTCCTCGCACAGACCAGACTCGCCGAGTCACCTTGGCCGACTCGCCGAGTCGGTCACTTACTCCTCGGTCCGGATCCCGCTCCGACTCGCCGAGTCCCTCCTTGGACTCGCCGAGTCGACCCCTAAACTTAGGGTTTTCTTCCCTTTCTTGGTCTTCAAAACTTTGGGTGTTACACTTATTCTTTTGATTTGAAGCTTATTCCTTGAGTTTTGGTGGAGTTTTCAAAGAGGGGAGTTCACAAAGAAGAAAGGAAGGAAGAAGCAAGTTTGTATCCAACATTCTCTTCAGTTTTCTGAGTTGTTTAAGGTATAAAGTTCATACCTTGACACCCTTCATCTATATTCAAGTTCTAGGTCGTATTTGGGTAGTTTTGGTTCATTTCCTTGGATGTTCTTGGAGTTTGAAGAACTCCAAAACTTGTGGTTGCTTTTCTTGGTCCTTGGGCTTATGTTGATTGAGAAAAAGGACAATGTTTGTTGTATCTTATGTTCATGCTCAAGTTATAGCCTCATTAAGGACTTAATGAACTTATGGTGTAACGTCCGATCCCTGGTATGTAATTTAAATAAGAATTTTTCATTTTTGCAAAGAGACTCGACGAGTTGGAGGCCCCAAACTCGTCGAGTAGGAATGGAATTTGGACGCGGGACTTGAAGCCTACTCGACGAGTATGGCTGCCATAATGAAACCATAATTTTCAGGGTTTAGCACTCTATTTAAACACCTTAACCCCTAAAGGCTGGCCTCATTTGCAACCTCCATCGTCCCAAACCCTAGCCAAGAAACCCTAATCCACTTTTGGAGAGTTTTGAGCCTTTTTGTGCATTCTTTGTGATTTTGAAGTTTGAGAAGGAAGGAGGAGCTTGGCGATTCAAGAGGAAGCTAGTAGATCTGGAGTTTGAACTGCATTTATGACTCATTTGAGATATAAAGTTAATACCTTGGCTTTCTATTACTTACATCTTCATCTAGGGTTGTATGTTGTCACTTTGGGGCCATATTGAAGTCATTTTCGGGATTTCAGTGTATCATGAAGTTGTAACTTAAGATCTAGGCACTCATAAGCTTATGAGGCTTAAAGTTGCCAACTTTATCAAGCCTTGGCCCTTCCCCATGCCCTAGATCTCTCATATAGCTTAGTTTTGGTGTTTCTAGCTTCATGACACCATGCATGAACGTAAAGTTAGCAACTTTACGTGGTAACTTAGTCCTAGGGGACCACATCTATGGTTTGGAGGCGTTGAACTCGATTGGAAGTGATTGAATGGACTTAGACTAAAGGGTACTCGACGATTTGTTCATCTAACTCGACGAGTTGGGTCGTGGTCCCCCAACCTTTTCTGTTACTGAGCAAACTCGTCGAGTCTAGGAGATGACTCGGCGAGTTGGGCATGGTTTTTGGGTTTGAAGATTGAAGAACTCGACAAGTTCATGGAGGAACTCGGCGAGTTGTGAGTGAAATGTCCTGATTCTGTTATGAGGAGGAACTCGACGAGTTGGATCGATATTTCCAGGGTTTTATGGATCATGGAACTCGACGAGTTGATGGACCAACTCGGCGAGTTGAGTCAACTAGGATGTTGACTTTGACTTTGACCATTGACCAAAGTTGACCCTTAGAGGGGTTATGAGTATGAAAAGGGTAATTAAAGGAAATGCTTATTTGTAGGAGTCTGAGAGGGATTGATTTCAGAGCAGGAGCCTTTGCAGCTATTTCCCAGTTATCGAGGTGAGGTACCTTCCGGTAGAATTGGGTCGAAGACACCAATGTCGACCCACTAGTAGTTGATTATAGTTGAGATGATTGTCTTTGTGATAATTGTCTGGTATGCCACTATCTGTTATGATTTATGTGCTAGTATGTTATGATATTATGTGATAGTGGTAGGAGGGGTAGGTTAGACCCCGTAGCCGGTTGAGATAAACCGGAGGGTAGGTCGGACACCCAAATATGTCTGACGGTATGTTACGTTATGTTATTATGTGGTAGTGGTAGGGGTGAAATAGTCCCTGTAACCGGTTGAAATAAACTGGAGGGTAGGTCGGGCACCCAGATATGCCTGGCAGGGTAGGTCGAGCACCCAGATATGCTTGGCAGGGGTACGTTGGGCACCCCGATATGCCTGGCAAGGGTAGGTTGAGCACCCAGATATGCTCAGCAGGGTAGGCCGGGAACCCAGATATGTCTGACAATATGTTTATTGTATGGTATGTGGTATGATGGAAAAACTCACTAAGCTTTGTGCTTATGGTTTTCAGTTTTGGTTTCAGGTACTTCTTCCTCAAAGGGAAAGGAGCCGGTATGACTGCAGCGCATCATGTAACGTCCGTGTTTCAAGGATAAGCATTAATGCGCTGATGTAATAGTTATGGTCAACAATTATAACTCATTTTGAAGTAATAAAAAAGAATTTTTCGAGTATTATGTGAATTATATGAATTTATGTGCTTTATGCTTATGATATAATAAACCAAGAATGGAAATAAGCGTCAAAAATAAAATGTTAGATAAATCTGATATCTATTAAGAAAGTTGTAGTAGTCATGACAAGCATTCCGAAGATATAAATAATGCTGAAATCCGAGTTATAACGAAAAAGTTATGGCATGTCGAAGTTTCGCGATAGAACCGGCACGCCACTGCGTGACATAAATAGTGAATTTATGATAGAGGACTTTTTAGCCCTAGTGATCTAAATGAAAGTCGTAGTATTTGTTAAACCGAGAGTATGCATAAAAAGAACGCCTAAATCTAACTCCGTATGAGGAAGTTATGATTTTTCTAAGTTTCGGATCGGCAGTGCATAGCCCAAAGTTCAAATATTAGATCGAGCGGATCTCGTCAATAGGAGCTCAAAGAACGCCCAAAGCTGACACAACCTACACGATAATCGAAGATCTCGTCAATAGGAGCTCAACGATAAAAAGACAGACGAAAACGGAGTCCGTATGTAGAAGTTATGAGTTTTACACGGTCGTTTAACGGTGTAATCTTCTCATACTCTTAAATTTAAAATCGGTCGAGAATTAATCGACGAAGTCTAAACGAAAATTGTAGAGTACGGTCTCACCTACGTGTGGATATAAAGAATTTTGAAAACGGAGCTCGTATGTGAAAGGTATGAATTTTTGAATTTGGAATGGGAAATCTCGAAGCTGGGTGCGAGGGGTACGCTCAGCGTATCCTCAGAAACCAAGCGTACCGAAGTACGCCCCGCGTACCGAAGCTCGTATGCCCCGTGTTTTGACTTTTTCTGCGGACCCAAATTTGCCACGTCCCTCCATCCAAAGAACGACACGTGTGTACGGAAAGAGACTTACACCTAGCGTAGGTCCGAGGTACGCCCAACGTACCGAGGCCTCGCAGGCTATAAAAAGGCAGTGAAGCCAGCCACTTTTGTAACACCCATAAAATTGAAGCCAATTTAAAACTTTTTAATACATTTAAGAATGGTTAAGTTATTATAGTTTGGTTTCAAAATAGTTTAAACATCAGAGTATCCCCAAAATCAAATCATAAAACCCATGAAAATGAGGAGCTATACGATCACGCCTTTGCCTTCCTGCGGTCATCTGCTGCACCTGAAACAATAATCAATAAATGTAAGCTCGAAGGCTTAGTGAGTTACCCCCAAAATACCGATACACGTACAGTCCAATAACACATAAACAATTAACATATCATAACAACTGAACAACATGCAATGGGTCCACAACTTTACAAGCTGGATTACCCCCTGGGCCCTCAGTACGAGTCTGGAATGCCTACCGGGCCCTCAGCTCGTATCTGGAATGCTCCCGAGTCCTCAGTATGAGTTTGGAATGCCTACCGGGCCCTCAAATCATATCTGGAATACTCTAGGGTTTGTTGGCTACCGCACGGAGCAGTACAACCTCAACCCATCCCACATAACATGTGGACATGTAATAGATAAATACACATACATGAAATTAGACAATATCACAAGTAGTCCTACAGACCTACCAAACTAGCATATCAACTGGCATACATCACTAGCATGCAATACTAACTCCTGATCAACATTTAACACTACTAGGATAATACATCCAATGGGCCGACCTTGGTGCCTTAGACCCCTTAGTATATTGGGTTACAGGCCCAAGGTTCAACTCACACTATAAAAGCCCAATAGCTAAATGATGGGCCAAAGCCCAACATATGGCCCAACTTTCCAAATTGGGCCTAGACCTCTACATGGTCTTTCCTTAAGGCCCAACCAATTATCCCAATCTAATTCCCATGGCCCAATATCACATGATCATAAAGGCCCATTTATGGCCCATCTATAGCCCATTTTTCCAAATTGGGGCGCAAGACTCTCACATGGGCCTTATCCTAAAACTCATATAATTATTTAGTCCATTTGCTTATTCTTGGAAGTCCATTAATAGTCCATTTACCAAAGCCCACTAGGAAGGCCCAATTCAAGGCCCATGTGAAATTAGGGTTTCACATAAAATGACAATTAGGGTTAAGTGCTTCTCACTTAACCCATTAAGGACTTAATCCATTAAGTCCCTCACTTTACTAAATAATTCTTATGATGTGATTGGGCTTAATACCTAAGTCCATTCCATTGGCCCAAATGTTGGTCCCGATAAGTCCAAGCCCATAATCCTAAAATTAGGGTTTTTCACATTAAATAATGATTAGGGTTAAGTGTTCCTACTTAACCCATTAAGGACTTAATCTACTAAGGACTTAATCCATTAAGTCCAATGTTACTTTTAGGTTAATTTTGCCAATGATTATTAATTATTATTTAGGTTTAATAATTAATTCTCGTGTGTTCCCCAAACGATTCCCACAATTAGGGTTTTATGCCCTTAGAGTCTTCCAAACCCTAATTAGGTTTTTCCAACCCAATACTAGCCCATTAGTCCATTTGTTGGGATTTTAGGTCACATTGGGCCTTATTGGCCCATTAGGGTTCCATTGGGCCTACTAGGGCTTCTTTAGGCCCATTAGGGTTTCATTGATTCCACATTGTCCAAACATCCCCCAAACAAGGTCCAAACGCAATCAAGCACACCGCCACCCGGCATGGCGGCCGGTGGCGGCAACCACCACCTCACGGTGGTGGTTTGGAGTTTTTCTATTATTATTCAGGTTACAATTACAATTCCGAAAACCAAAATAACGCACACACATTTACACACACCTAAATCCAAAGCAAAATGCACAAACAACCACCACCACGTGACGGTTGGTGGTGGCAGAGCAACAAAGGCGACGGTTACCACCATGGTTGGCAGCCATGGTGGTCTTCCTTGGTTTCCGGCCAATCCAACACCATACACCACCTTGACTGGATCATCCTCGAGGGTATGCACATACACGAGTCCGGACAACAACACCAACACCCACCAAGTAACTCACGGTGGTGGCAGTGGCTGAGTTGGCGGCGGACGGAGTTGTAACGTCGCACCGGCGAAACGACAAATGGGAATGACGATTTGTGATCGACAACAGCGACTCTAGCGGTGCAGTGATGGATAGCAGCGGTGTTGAAGGCCACAACCACCATGGCCGGCTGCCATGGTGGTTCTTCACAGCTTTACCCGGCGGAAAACCCACGCACACAAACGGACGATGCCACCATCTAGTTGCAATAATCCAGCAACGGCAGCACAACGACGCCACGACCGAAAATCTTGTCTTCACTGGGGTGGTCGCACCTCCACCGGAAAAACGTACACGATGGCAATCGCTCATGGCTCGGCTGTTAATCTTCATCGGTCATCGTATCCCCGATCATAGAGGGTGTCATCGGCGGTCTTGATTGGTCGGGATGGAAAGGGTGGTGAACGGCAGCAGCTGGAGGGAGGTGGGGAGAAATAAGGTGGCGGCTGAATGTATATCTTAGGGTTAGGGTTTTGCATGGGATGCCAACAGTTAAATACCCGGCTCCATGCAAACTTATGGAGAAAATGACAAAACTGGTCCCTCCCATTCCAATCTTTTCAAACAAAGTCCAATAATTACCATATAAACCCTGGCTCCTTAAAATCCTTTCAACTTTGATCCAATATTTACCAAATAACCCCCATCTCTCATAATGCATTACAATTTAGGTTCAATATTTACCGAACACACCTTAACCTCTGAAACCCTTTCTAAACAAATCCCGAAATTACACTTTAACCCCTGGGGATTTAAATCTTGTCATTTGGCATCCCGAAACCAACACCCCGCTAATTATTAATTAATTTGAGCTCTAATAATATAAAATAATCATATTAATTACTTCCTGAGGTTCCTGATTTATTATCTAATTACTTTACTTAAAACGGGATGTTACAACTTTTCTCTCTCATTTCTCACATCTTTCTCCCTCTACTCTCTCTCTCTCTCTAGACTATCCTAACTCCCCCGAAGCCTAGGAAACCTTTCTAGCTCTTAAAGAAGGCATCGAAGAGCCTAGAGTCTCCGATAAAAAAGAGTTTTTTGGTTTGAAACTATGCCCGTGCAGAGCCCGGTTTTCAACTAAACTTCCCGGTTTCGTCAAAGAAGATTATTTTAAGAAGCAAAGTGTTGTCTGAATCACTCCTTACCAGGTGAGTGCATAGTTACTTTTATCTTACAAATAGATATGAAGTATTTTATATAAATTACGTGTTATATGTGCATATTTACTTGATATCTATGCTAGATGAAAATTTTAAACTTCTTTGTTTTTTCAGATCTAGACTATAGATGTATTTTCCTTTCAGATCTGAACCTTTTTCTTCAGATCTAGGCTATAGATGTACTTTGTTTACAGATATGAACCTTTTTCTTCAGATCTAGGCTATAAATGTACTTTGTTTACAGATCTGAACCTTTTTCTTCAGATCTAGGCTGTAGATGTACTTTGTTTACAGATCTGAGCCTTTTTCTTCAGATCTGGGTTGTAGATGTGCTTTGTTTACAAATATGAACCTTTTTCTTCAGATGTGGACAGTAGATGTATTTTCTTTTCAGATCTGAACTTTTTCTTCAATTCTAAAGCTATAGATGTACTTTATATCTACAAGAATGTTGGGTAGAATATGGGTAGATAAACTATGAGGTATAAAAGATGATATATATGAATATTGGTAGCTGCACCACAACCTGTAGATAAATTTGAAACATGATGTAATCTAAATATCCTAACAGATGCGCCTATAGAATAATATTGGTAGCCGCGCCTAATAAAGAACATCATGAATCTGGCAGTTGCGTCTAACATATGATATTGGCAGCTGCGCCTAGTAGATGAGGTTGGCAGTTACGCCTAGTTGAGTACAACGCAATCCTGACAGCTGCGCCCAAAGGATAATATCGGCAGTTGTGCCTAATAGATGACATTAGCAGTAATGGACTTCGCGCGTATTCCCTAGGATAAACCTTAGGAATGAAGGAATGAAGGATAGTTGATTCTTAGGTAGATCCTTAAGAATAAAGAAGATACTGGGGATGGGTAATTGGGTTAATTGTTTGATGTTTAAACATAATGACTATATTATTGTGGGTTGAAAACCTTATGTACTCACCAGGTTTCCCAATCTGACCCACTCAGTTTATTTGTATCACGAGTGTCGATATAAAGCTGCACTACACTGAGAGATTAAAGTGATGTAGATCACTAGTGTAAACGAATGTAAGTTCTGTTTATGCTTATATTTCTGTATTGACGTCGACATCCCAAAGTTTTAAAATGAATAAATACATTTCTTTGGAAATGCTTTGATAATATATTTATCATGTTTTTCTGGGAACAAAATTTCACAACAATTTTCTTTAAAAGTATACTCTGATTTTGAAAATGAAGCATAAACAAATCGGTCTTTTCTGGCCGTGAAAATGGGGATGTCATACATCACACCACTATTTTCTGCACCATGATGTTTTTGAGATTTGTACTCTGGCATTATTATGGCTTGTTTTGAGACATATGACTTATGGGTTCTATGATATGAGATAACTTAATGATGTTTTCAATAATCTGTTTTTATGAATTAATAAACTAAAAATGAAATTTTTGGTCTTGAATTTTGGGATATTACATATAGTTGTAGATCTTGGCTTGTAATGGAGTCATAATGGATAAAGCTGCAAACTTTATCCATTAAGTCATTGAAAAGGAGTAGATCTGATATTTTGGGTTAAGATCTGTAAGGATTAAGCACTTTAGGAAGTTTTTAGCATTCTACCAATTCTCACAGTGTGGCCAAGGGATGGCCATGGCGTGGCGAAGACCCATTTCATGTTTATATTGTTCTGGCTTTTCCACGGCATGGAAAAGGTCTGAAAGACGACTGTTTTGTCCCAGATGCCCATGACGTGGCAGAAGGAGCTTGATGTCGTGGCGAGTGTTAACTTGTTGATCGTTGACCGTTGACTGTTGACTAGTTTGACTTTTGGTCAAGTTTGGAGGAATTAAGTTGTTGGATGAGGTTTGTCTTTGCATGTTGATTAGTCAATTTGCGGGTCGGATCAGCGAGAGTAGTTGAAGTATTGTTGTTTCATTTCGGGTCTTCGTTTCAGGTGAGTTTCCTCACTATTCTTGTGGGTCAAACGCATCAATGTCGGCCCACTAAAATGTATTATGTATCCCTGCACGTTACAAACTTACAATATATATACTTGTGTGTGATGATGTAGGAGTAATGTGTAATATCCCAAAATTCAAGGCCAAAAATTTCTTTTTTAAATGGGTTATTATAAAACCAACGATATACGAAAACATCCATGATAACATATCATGCCAAAACCAGTACGTCAATAATCAAAACATGTCATCATAAAACCATATCAGAGTATAATCCTAAAGATCTCCTGTGCGGAAAAACATAGTGTGATGCGCTGCGATTAAGCCGACTCCCTTCCTTTAAACACGAAGTACCTGAAACCAAAACTGAAAACCGTAAGCACAAAACTTAGTGAGTTCCCCCATCATACCACATACCATACAATCACATAGCATACATACTACCGAGCAATTCTGGGGTGCCCGACCTGCCCGGTACGGCCATTTTGGGGTGCCGACCTACCCGTGTCAAGCCATTCTGGGGTGCCGACCTACCCATGTCAAGCCATTCTGGGGTGTTGGCCTACCTGTCGGTCCTAACAACCGAACTTAGGGACTATTCCCCTCCTGCTACCACTATCACATATAACATATCATGCCAGCATATAAACATATCATCACATACTGTCAGACATATCTGGGGTGTTTGACCTGCCCTTCGGTCCTAACAACCAAACTCTACTACTATCACATATAACATATCAGGTAGTAGCAAACCTAGATGATATCATAAAGACAATCATCTAACATACAACTCCTACTGGTGTGTCGGCATTGTGGCCGTAGACCCACCGCTACTGGAAGGTAACTCACATCACACTGCTGAAGTCTCATAGACACAATCCCACACTGCTGAAGTCCTGTAGACTTAACCCCAACTGCTGGCTGACAGATTCCGAACTGTCAACACCAAAATAACACCCAATTAATAATTGGGTTCCACTACATAAGCATGAGTACATACTTTGGATAATTACTACATTACCCCAAGCTTGGCTTTATGCAAGCCCAAGGCCCAATCCATAGGCCCAAAGTCAATTAGGGATCAAAACCAAACACATGGCCCAATTTTCCAAATTGGGCCCAAGCCCCTTACATGGGCCTCACCCTAGGCCCATTAGATTATTCTAGTCCAATTGCTTGACTTTGGATGGCCCATTAATAGCCCAACCATCAAGGCCCAATAGAAAGGCCTAACAATAAACCCGAATGAAATTAGGGTTTCTCATAAAATGATGATTAGGGTTAAGTTTCCTACTTAACCCATTAAGGACTTAATCCATTAAGTCCCACATGGCCTTTGGTTAATTTGCAATGATTAAGTTCATTAAGTTATTCCGGTGCGGTCCCACTAAGTCCCAAATTAGGGTGTCATGGCATTAGGGTTTTCCAAACCCTAATTAGGGTTTCCAACCCACCTTAGCCCAATAGGCCCGATAACTAGGTCCTTAAGCCCATTAGGGTTTTAGTCCCTTGTCCAAACATCCAAACCAAAAAACAACATCAACAAGGCACACCGCCACCTGACACGGCGGCCGGTGGCGGCAGGAGGCGGTAGCCACCACCCTAAAGTGGTGGTTCTGAGTTCCATTTCACTATTCTAGCCATTATTACAATTTTGCAATGCTTATCTTAAAATGAACACACACTAAACAAAATAAACACACACAGCCACCCTATGGTGGTCGGTGGTGGTAGATGGTGGCAGTGGCCTTTCCTTGATTTTTCCAGCCAAGTCGAACCACACACAACACACACTAATAACATAAAACACATCCATGCACATGCTTCTGCTGCAAACGGATCCAGCCACCCTCCGGTGGCTGTTGGCGGCGACGATTGCATGAAATAGCGGGCAGCGGCGGCACTAGCGGCAACCACAATGTCATCGGGAACAAGCTCCACCTTTGGGAAACAGTGGCGACTCCATAACGGAAAGATGGTAGAGGAACGGATGGATCGGAAAGCAACCCTAACAATCACGACAACCGACGACAGCTTCATCTTCCACTTAGGCAGGTAGCGGCGACAATGGGTGGCAAAATGGCGGCGTTCGTCAATGAGGCAGCAAGCGGAGACGGGAGCTGTAGAACTCGGTGATGCCATCGACGGGTGAAGAGAGCTTCTATGGTGATGGCGGCAACAGCATCACACGTCGGTTGGTTTCCAAGCGGTCCATAGCAGCAACATCCGACGTAGAGGGTTGGACTCCGGCGACTTGGCTTTAGCGGTGGCGAGGAGGAAGGCAGGCAGCTGGGGATCTCTCATGGCGGCTAGAGAAGTTTCCTCCGGATTAGGGTTTAGTGGCCCTGTGTTAGGGTTATATACCCCGATCCTTGAAACTTATGGCCGTAATAATAAAAATGGTCCCCGCCTTCCTATTTTCCTTCAAAGCAAGGCCAAAATTTACACTCCAACCCCCTGACTCTAATATTCCTTTCAACACGTCCAAAGAAATTGCCAAACAGCCCCTAGCATCAGAATTCTATTCATAATTGGCCCGGAAATTACATTTTAACACCCATTTCTAGATTTTAATACATTCGAGTCTCGATAACAACCACTCATATCAACTTACTATCACTTAGAAGCCAAATTAAAATAATATAAAATACATCTCGGGGTTTTACAGCCATTATTATTTATATTATTTGTTTATTTATTTTGTTAAATAAATAGGGTGTTACATAATGATATAATGGTTATCGTCTAGTGAAGTTCCCTAGGGATTATATGTAGTCACATAGGATAGCCCGAGAACTCTTGATCTAGGCTTTCTTGTCTGTTCCTTGTTTGGTTGTATCTCTAGAGTGGGATCACCTGTTTGGATGTCTATCTCACCTCTGGTTACATATAGTTATGCATTCCTTGGAGATTTGTCGATAGTAGCATAGTGTCTTGGGAGAGGCCTAGAACGCGGTAGTGAGCTGTTAGACAGGTAGACTTGTGTAGATAGTTTCATGTGCTTACGTGTTACTTGGTTTCTTGATTTGATTTTATATATATATGGCGGCATATTGTGGTGGGTCAGGTTAAGGCGGTCTTGCTTTATGTTGTAGGCCAAGTACCAGGTACGGGCTAGTCGCAAGTTGTAGGCACGAGAGGGGAGCCAGTTAGGGCTTGAGGCTTATGGGAGCGGTTGAGTTGAGGCGGTAGGCTAACATACCCGGGGACAATCCAATCTTTGTGGTTATGGACCCAGGGGCAAGCTAATTTTTGTGACTGTGGGCCCAATATGCACGTGTTGTATGTATTTTGTAATATGTGATATTTTGGGGAAAATCAATAAGCTTTGTAGTTACCTAGTTGGTTATGTTTTTCAGGTACTATTGGTGATCGTGGGAAATGAAAATATTGGTTGTGAAAATGCGACGTTATAGCTATACAATCAAATACAATGCAAAGAGTCTAGTTGTTAGCATCCCATATAGTTTTATAAGGAGTGTAATTATGGACGTTCAAACTAGACTTGAAATCATTGGAGAGTTGCGTCAGAAGACCCTTAGTGAAGATATCAATATATTGGCATAAAGACGATTTTGATGAATTTTTGCATCATTTAACATATCTAATTTAATATATTTATTAAGGTTCTAAATCACGTAAGGCGTGACTCTGACGACAATGTCAAGCCTCAAACTTTTACAAGTTTTGGCGAGCCACATCGTTTGTAAGTCGCGACTTAAGGCATCAATTTTGTATATGATTAATATTTTTATATGTAATTTCTAGTATTATTTATTTTTATATACATATATGCCTTTAAGTCGACATTTTGTTAAAGTTTGATGGCAAGTATTAGCCTTGTAGCCATGTTGTGTCATGACAAAGCAACGACGACGAACTCTTTATAACATGGGCATTTACTCATCATTGTTCATGTATTTTAGATCTTTGGGATATTTTATGTAAATGGTTAAACTTTTTGATCCGCACATTGTATTTTATTTAATTACTTTTAAAAAACTCAATTGTTTTAGCTAAAAACAATTAATTTATTAAACTTTGGCTATTTTTAAAAAACTCACTTTTGTTGATGATCAAACTATTGAATGTTAACATGGGAGAACAACCGGACCGCCCCGTTCCAAAAAATCAAAGCAATAGCATAAGGGGTTACGTGGCGACATGTGGCCTAGCCACGAGTGACTCCCTGATGCTTCTAGACTTTTCTCCACATTCACCAGAACTTTCTTCGTCTTAATTAAAATCTCACTCCTCCCCTTTACTTCTCGTGAATCAAGAAATCAACCAATAAATACTCAATTCTAATCTCAAAAAGAAACAAAATCATGAGCAGGGTTGCGATTTCTTCTCCAGGAGATCTGGATTTTGGTGGTTTAGTGAGCCATCTACTGGACGTCCCTGACGGAATTGGGAAGATAATCTTCCCTTCTTCTCGTTCTCATCACGGAAATGGCGAATCGGAAGGCAACATTGCGGTGGATATACTGGAGACACCCAAGGAACTGGTTATGTACATGGATGTCCCTGGTTTATCCAAATCCGACATCCAGGTAAATGATTAGTTGATGTAATTTGAAGAAAATTTGCGATTTGGAGAATGAAGAAATCGACTGAATTGTGTGATTGTTCGTTGTAGGTGACGGTGGAGGAGGAGAAATTACTGGTAGTGAGAAGCAATGGGAAGAGGAAGCGTGAGGAGAATGAGGAGGAAGGAGGGTGCAAGTACCTGAGACTGGAAAGGAGACCTCCTCGGAAGCTGATGAGGAAATTCCGGCTACCTGAGAACTGTAACATGTCGGCCATCACCGCCAAGTGCGAAAACGGGGTGTTGACAGTGACGGTGGAGAAGATCCCTCCGCCACCCAAATCCAGGACTGTTGAAGTAGCAATTGCTTGAAGTTGATAGTAATTTTAGGATTTAGGAATGTTTATTTGGGTTTTGGTTGGGGTTTAGTTCCTGTATTAGTTGATTTTATGTTCTGGTGTAATGTAATGAAGTGTCTCTTGAATGTAATGATATGGTTTGAATCGATGAACTAATTTTCAATTCGTAGTACGTTTCCCACTTTCAGTCTCGAAAAAAAGGGATTAATGGAATGGACCATCACTTATTGTGATTTTGTTCAATTTTTTAATTATCTAATTATATACTCTATATACATAGTTAGTCCAAATGTGACAATGGTTTAAAAAAATCCTTGGATTTTTTTTTTCTTTTTTTTTTTCTTTGCAGATGTGAGTTTTTTCGAGAAAAAAAAAAAAAAAAAAAAGTTGAAGCTTATAAAGAAAAAAATTCTGTAAAATTAAAACTTACTAGTTAACCTTCTAAAATTGTCAAATAAAAAAAATATAAAAATGGAAAAGAAAATTTTCGACTTTCTAAAATCCATCCAGTAATTCGGATACAAACCTTTTAGGTAAACTGATTATTTATAATATGGCACCCTTTTTCTTTTCTTTCTCTCAATGAAATTTTCCATGTTGCACATGCAGTCCGGGATCGGATACAAACCTTCTATTAGGTAAACTGATTATTTATAATATGACTTTTGTCAAAACTAGGTCCAAACAGAACAAAATTGTACAATTACAAGATTATCCTTAAACATATCAAAATTTTCATCCATATTTTCTGTTCATTTTAAGGCAGTGATGGAGCTTGAAGTTATGATTTGGGGGCCGAAAATAAAATACGTATAAAGATTGAAGAAAAGGGGGGCCAAAGTTAAATTTTATAGTTTTGGACATAATATGTAACATTTTTTTAAGGTATGACATTTGTAAGTATATTTATCCTTAATTGATAACTTAATTAAAAGAATATTAATATACTCTTTAAGCACACACATATTCGATACGACAAGGAAAAGCATAACAGATTGGATTTGGTTTTTGTTACTTGTTATGGGTGAATTTAAAAAGAAAAAAAATAAGGGATTTTCTAATATGTGCCCTTATTAGAAAATCCCAAAAAATAAATATATAAAGATTAATATGGGATCGATGTGGAAAATGATTACGATGCAGTGAAAGGAAACTTCCGTCTAAAAAAATGGTGACAAAAGATTACATTGCTAGTATTAAAAGGTAAGGTGCAGTCAAAAAAAGAAAATGATTTGAGGAAAAGAAAACTATTATTTTATGGGTATTTTTGTCGAATAATTATTATCCCGGTTGTGTTCCATATGTTTTGGTAGGACTAACAATTGGTCTCATTTGACTTTGTCAATAACCTTTTTAGTTATTGTTCAATCCTTAACAAATGTTATCTGAAAAATCTTGTTTCAATTTGTCCAGTACGTTACCTTAAAGATGATGTCAGTAACCTAGAAAGAAAATCTTAACATCAAGAAGTGTAACATAGGCATGTTGCCCAATGATATTTCCACCATTTCCAGATGGCGGAGGAAAATTCGGTGGCAAGACGAAGACATCACAGAAAAGCTATATTAGCAGAAGAATTGTAAGGTATGGAGAGAGAGAGAGAGAGAGAGAGAGAGAGAGAGAAATTGGTGTGGTGGTTTATCTATTTTTTCCATATCAATATTAGTTTAAGAAAAAATTAAAATAAATGTAAAATGGTATAAAAAGTTATTTTAACTGGTTTGGGGAGCAAACCACGCAAAAAGTTGAAACCTCAAAGAGACAAAGCTTTGTCGATATAGCCGTGTTTCCCACCCACCAAAAAAGTTGAAAGAAAGATCTTAATACCATCCCAAGAAAAAAAAATATTAATCTCATAAGATTTGGGTAAGTAGGAGGTAATATGAAGACAATTAAGTCTAGCTAAAAAGTAGGAGCATTGACAACCTACAGCAAAAGGAACACATGAGCACATATTAGATGATTTTATGCATGTGAGTAAGAGAAACATCCCACAAAGGAGAATAAATAGTAGTGTGTGACTAACATACTAACATTAAAACTGAAAGTAAGAAAGGGTGAGGGGAATCTAGTAAATTTTATATGAATACATAAACTGTTGAAATAAATGCTAGCAATAAAAAGCTGAAAGCAGATACTAATAATAAATGTTGGAAGTAAAAAAGGGAAGAGGAGTAACAAGGTAAATATTATACGACAAACATATGTCGTGGAAAGGAAATTAGTACCTAGACTACTCGTATCTTATTCTATTACCCTATTTTTAAGCTCTATGCCCTTCTATTTGAGATTATATTTTCGATAAAAGACAAGTTTTTCAAGAACCTCACGTTATCTTTATACTTCCCTTTTAGGGTTCTTTTCTCGCACCAAGGATCCCCACCCTCCTAGTTGTTGCCTTGTTTGTTTGTTATGGACTTTTCTGAACCACCAATATTAATATTCCCTTGATTTCTCAGTGATTGACATGGTGACTTCCAGGGAATGTATGACCATCATCAGGGCCGGCCCTGAGATTTTGAAGGTCTTGTGCGATAACAAAAAAAAATAGGCCCTAAAATTTGAAATACTTCAAAATTTAAGCAAAACAATTATAAATTTTAATTTTCTATTGCAAATACATAAAACAACAAACATAATGTCCTCATATAAAAAACAACAATCATAATGTCATCCTTACAAAATAACTTAATACACTATATTCTAATTTTCAGCAAGTAAATGAACACAAATAGATTTAACTTTAAACAACCAATATCTTGTACAAATTAGAACTTCAACAATATCATGCTTCAAGGAACTTCGACCTCAACATCCTTAAATAATGTAACCAAATATGTAAAACGTTAGGTATACAACTGAATAACAACTGCTAAAATGCAATAGATTAAAAATGTAATAAAATGTTGAAATACATGTGGAGCCACATCTAAGGCATCAGGTGAGTGTGTCTTATCGAAGTTTTTCCCTCTTCATAACTAAAATGCCACAAAACAAAACAAGAGAAAAATCCAAAAATAAGAACAAGATATAATCCAATAAAATAAAATCAAAACATGACACTTATCTTCAAATTCGCTTATGTAACTACTTAAACATAATTAAAAAGTTAGAAATCAGATGAGAAAAACAAGATACCAAAAAAGATATCCATAAATGAGACACGAATTCATAACATACAAATGATAAATAAAGAGCCAAAAATTAGAAAAGAAAAGCCAGAAATTAGAAACAAAAATCATAATAACATACAATGAACACATAAAAAGCCAGAAATTATAAATGAAAATCGTAACAGGGCACAAAGCATAAGATCTGATTTTCGAAAAGAAATAAGTGAAGAACGATTTTCTGATTTTTGAGACAGGTTGTAAGTTTGTTTCAAAATTTCGTGAAGAAAAAAAGAAAGAAGGAAGATTGTTGATTGCCTCATTGCCCTCCAAAATCCAATGAATCAAACAATACCATTGCAGATTTAATTCTTGCCACATGCCTAAGCAAAGATCTGATGAAGAAATCGAAGCGTTCTTTTGGGTTTCCCGAAATTTCTTGCTTTTTCCCGCTCCTTGCGTGGACTGATAAATGCTGGCAAATAGAATATTAATCTAATTTTTTGTTTTGGGTTGAACATAGCTGCTAAAAAAATTGGGCCCTCTGACTTTTTGGGGCCCTGTTCTTATGCACCTTGTGAACTTTTTGGGGCCCTGTTCTTATGCACCTTGTGAACTTGTCAAGGGCCGGCCCTGACCATCATGTTTGGTATCATGTCCAACAATGTTCTATCCAAAAAAAAAAATTGAAATCTACCTTGAAAATTACAATGCTGAAATCTGTGTTTGGACAAAATGGATTAAACAAAGACTTTGTTTAGACTAGACAACACCGGTGATGACTACTTTGTTCTGGTTTGTCTGAACACATATTTTTGCATTGTGTGTTTCTCCTTCTCCCATCTTTTGGTTTAATCCAATTTATATATTTAATCCCTTGTCTCTAGTGGTGTCACAAAGACGTAGGGAATGGCAGAGAGCAGGAAGGAAAATACCAATTCTGATGATGACAGAGATGTTTGTGGAGAACGGTTGAGCCAAATGAAGAGTGGGTTTAAGCAGTAGCTTTTTAATAGAATTGAAACTAAATTAAATATATTGCGAAATCAAAAGTTCAAAGGAAATTAAAATCAATACATGTTTAGCAAATTAAAATTGATCTGAATGATGCTTGGCAATACACCAAAATGACAACAGTGTGACATTAACCCAATAAAAACAAGAAAAAAGTATATAACCATATTCATCTCTCATAATGGTGTGACTCGTATACAGATTTTACTGCTATAGTATCTTAACAAAAATGCTTCTGCTTCTAGTCAATACCATTATTCTACACTATAGTCCAACAAAATAACTCACCAAGACATAAATATGAAAGCTTACTCATTGGATGCTTTCTTCTTCCTCTTGGGTTTGGACCCTTTAGCCTTCTTAGATTTCTTTTGTTTCTTGGTGTCCTTACCATTATCTTCATCATCATCATCATCATCTTCCAACAAATGCTCATAATCTTCAAGACTTGCAAAAGGCGATGCACCAGCCTTCCTTTTCTTCGGTTTAACCTCAAACACATCCTCTTCATCATCACTTCCATCTTCTGCATCCCCAATATCAACATCAACATCACCACCCTCATCATCATCATCTTCTTCTTCAATATCTGTTGGAAACTCCATTCCTTCATCATCACTATCACCCCCAACCAAATCCTCATCATCTCCATCAACAATCTCATCCAAATCATCATAATCATACTCACCATCTGCATTCAAAGCAGAATTAGTCGAATCCAATATAGCTTCAATCTCTTCATTGTCACTCTCATCCTCCATTTCATCTTCTTCTTCCCCATCTTCACCTATCAAGTCCTCTGCCGCCTCATCCTCCGCCCCCTTCTTCTTCTTCTTTTTCGGCTTCTTTGTGGAGTTCATCTTGTTCATGTAAAATCTATGGAACACAACATCTTCTGGAGCTACATCCATTTCATCCAACTGTAATATATCTGCTCCAATCAATGGCTTGCTCATGTCAAGCTGTTTTGCAGGTTCGATCTGAGAACCACCATGCCAGTTTCTTTCTTTTGGTTTTTTCTCCATGAATTTGTCCAAGAAAGCCACAAGTGAAAGATCATTTAATGGGTTTCCATTGTAGACAATATTGGCACCTGAGAGAAGGGTTTTTGCCATGGTGGATACTGATGGATGTACATGTGAAGCTAACACCATTAACTCCCACCACCCTACACGCTCTGCATTGCTGTCATATCAAAACAACACCTCAACCTCAATCACAACATACTTTTCATCTTTTTAACTGTTTTTTTCTTATATTTGAAAATTACCTATAAGTAGGTTCTCTGTGTCGAGGGTCGTATCCCCCAGGCAATGTTTGTACTCGTGGTTGACTTTTATCATCACCAGATTTCCTTTGACTTTCACGGAGCTTGGTCAAACCTCCAAATCCAAGCAAGTCATCATCTTTATCCAAATCATCATCAGAACTGGCTGCTGGAGACCCGCCTTGATCCTCTGGCATGTCATTATCATCATCATCATCATCATCATGAACACCATTGTTGCTAAGAACAGCATCACCAGAACCACCTGGTTTATCTTGTTCTTCAACTATGTCTTCAAAATGTTCAAGTTCTTCATCAGCCAACTCATTCTGAAGCACCATGTTCCTGAAGAAAAAGAATTAGATGAGAAACTTTCTCATGTTTGTTTATCTGAAGACCATGATGTGATAAAAAAGCAGCCTCACCATAGAGGTGGCTTTGATTTAAGAACTTCAGAAAGAAGAAAGATGCATGCACAAGCATATTGAGGTGGCTGCTGTAAAGAAACCTGTCATTATAGATTTTTAATTAGGGGGATGTGAAAAGAAAAACCATAGGAATCAAAGGGGTCAGGTGTAAATTTTACTACTTACCTGCAACAAACGTTTTGCAAAGGCAGAAACCCTTTTCAAATTAAGATCGTTTTTCATAGCTCGTAAAAGAAGACCAATGAACATTTCTTCCTGAAAAAGATTTGTACTCATTAAACTTTGAATGTTAGCAAAAAGATTTAAAAAAAGAACTTTAAAACATAGGATACGGAGAAAGCAGATAAGTTTGCTTACCTTGGAGCTGTTCATTGCAGAAGGAAGTAATAGCTTGGAATACAAGGCACGATAAAATCGGTCACTAACAATTTGATTTTTTGATGAGATCTTATCAAGAAGCATCAATGCTTGAACTCCAACATTAAAGTTCTTTGAGTGAACCTGTATACCACAAAGTGTATATAAGTGAGCATATAATAACTGAATTAACTTTCAGAAAAGAAAAAGACCAAAATAGCCACCTGCAAAAGGGTAAAAAAGTCAGATAACTAGTTTATTTGTGAGCTTACCAGCTGAAAGAGCATTGGAGTCTGGGATTCAACAATGTCATCTGCTTCATTGCTTGCAACAAAAGGGAAAGCCCTATTGACTCCCTGTTAGATAAAGAAGAAGATAAGCAGCCAAGAAAACTAGAAATAGAAAGTAAACCTAAAAAATAGATATTGAGGATATACTAACTGTTAAAAGAGCTGATAATAATCTTGAATCCATTTCCACATGAGGATCTTCATCCTTTTTAGCATCCTTGTCTTTGGGTTTTTTATAATCTTCTTTGGTCTTCTTCTCCTTGGTTTTGCCACCAGCCTCAGATATAAGCACCTAAAACAATATACTTTCAGAACTTATAGCATTATGACCATTAGTCAAATCAAAAGCAAAACGATTTTTTTCTTAAATTACCAGATTACATTGGAGAATGATGTTCCATACATTACCTTAAATAAAGCAAAATATACATCTACTAATCGTTTTGCCACTTTTGGCCCATCACCTATGTGACTTAGACGGATCTGGCTCAAAAAGTTAACCTGCATATAAAGAGATCGAGTCATATTCGTATACTAATTTGATTATCAACAGAATATGAAACTTTGAACAAAATCAATCATTAAAAACATCCAAGAAAGTGCATAAAAACATACACCATGGTACTTGGCTCGCAAAACCAAATGAGGTCTAAAAAGAAAATTATCTACTTCATCAACCACAACTGCCTGTAAAGTTGCAAACATTGGGAAATGTTAGTAAAGATTATGATCAAGAATAGTAAAATTAGGAACATAAAAAAATTATAGGCCCTGTATACCTTCATATTTGGATGATCTGACAAAAGCTTTGACAAGAGATAATCAGCATTAGATGCAGCCTTATTTTCAGGATCCCCTAACTGCAGACAACAAGGTTTGTGAAATACTTAAGTTACCAGAAGAGCTGATAATATAGATTGTTAAAACGGTTTTTCAAGAAGAAATATGAGATGATAATATATATAAAGTATAAACCTTGTTTACAAGTGCAGAGAGCAATCGGCGCTCTTGCTCTGATTTGCTCTTCAGTAATGCATAAATTGTCTGAAAGCATTATAGAGAAACAAAGTCATATGTTAATTTTATCATATAGAATGTTACTAATCAACTTTTGTAAAGAACACAAACATAAAAGTAAACAAACCTTCAATGCTTTATCCTTAAGTGTAGCTAGCACATCTCTAGAAGCTTCTTCAAGTGCAAATATATAGCGCTCATACCTGCATTCGAACATAAAGTCATCAACAGGTAAAGAAAGCTGCAAATAGCAAATAATAGTAAAAAAACACCAAAAGGAATACAAGTCTACAAGGTTGAAGCATTCAACCTCTGTTTTAGGCATTCCTCCCAATGCCAGAATAGTAGAAGCGAATTGCCATCCTTTGAATCAGGAAGATGATTCAAAGGCTGTTGAAAAAGTGTCCTCAGCTTGCGATCAGGTAATAGACTGGTATAAAAATGAACACATCAATTAGTGAAGATGGAGAGAGAAATCACAAATAAAATACAGATACTTATTTTAAAGAATAACCGAATAGTAGGAAGGTGCAAACCTTGATATGAACATTTCTTTCAGTGCTTCAAATCCTGTAAAGGCATAACGTTTACCAACTTTTGAAGTAACCATAGTTACAAGTGCATCAATTGACTTGATGTTAGCAATTGGATTGTCCCCAACAAGAACTGAGAATGCCGACACTTTATCAGTCACAGTCCCGGACCTCTGTGTAGCCAATACCATCTTAATATCCCCACTCTGTCCCCTGGACAACTCGTAATCGTGTACGTACTGCGCCAACAACCTCTCTGCAAGCTCCTTCTTCTTCTCCACCAAACCCTTCCATTCTTCCACGTTTTTAAACTCAACTTTCTTTTTATTCACTCCGCTTCCAATCAGCTTTTCTTCCAGCTCAGCTGCGTCATCGTACCAAACCCCCAAAGAACTTGCCTTTATCAGAGGGAGTTTTGGAAGATTCTTGAATTTATCGAACATTTTTGAATTATCAACAGAGAAGTGTATTTGAGCCTTGGGCTTAGGCTGTGGATTGGGAGGCTCTTCCTTCTCTTTCTTGTTACTGTTTTTAAATTTATCGGTGTTCTTCTTGTTATTGTTGTCTTTAAATTTGTCATCGTTCTTCTTGATGTCAACTTTAGGGTTTTTCTTGATAGGAGCTCGTTTACGGAAATCGGAGTCGTCGAAGCCGGTGGAGGGAACAGATGAAGAGAGACCGAGTGAAGAGGCGAAGTTGGCAATTTCTGATTGAAGGAGATCGGCATCATTGTCTTTGGATACTGTTGTTGCTGGTGAAGATTTCTTCTTCTGCTTTGAAATCGGCATTTTTTCAGGCCAATTACAGGAGAAGGCAGTAGCACCACCAGCGTTGTAAAGAAACCCTTTTAGGTTTTATTTTTAGGGTTTTAGGCCGTTTGAGAGGGTGCAATGCTTTGTTCGCGGCTCCAACTTCGGATACTCTTTTTTTAATTCAAAGTTATGTTTGCTCTTAAAATGTCATTTCAATAGAATATTGCAAAGGAAAATCTCGTATTTATATTCAAACATTAACAATACAATAATTTTAGAAAATAGAAAATTGCAAATGATGTTTGAATCGATCATTCGGATGCCGGAGTAAATTTCAGAAATGATTTAATAGTTTATTATGTCATTTTAGACACATAAAAAAAGTAGACACGATGTGAATGATGGTTTGCAACCTCACTCGCGGCGCACATCATCTCGGTTGTGTGGCCTAGGCCGAGAGCGGCTCCACCATGTCACGGCGTCTTTCATTGATTTACTTTGTCTTCTCTTTAAAGCTTTGCGACCGTTTACTTTTGAAAATTCAAAACAAAAATTATTTATAGATACTACCTTCAATATCTATATTTACCACGTCTCAAAAAAGTACTTCTACCTCTCTACAATACTACCTCCATCTCTTCATATTCAAAGCGGTTATGAGCTCTTTCTTTTATAAGAGATAATTCTTTCGGGTGTATTGGTGGATTGAATAACATTTTTTAGTGCCAACAATGCGCGTGTGTTGTTGGTTAATGTTAATAAAAAGATGACTTTCGATATGCAAACCATGACTTCCTCAAACCAATAAAACAACCAAAATACACTTACAAGAAACACATCAACCCCTTCATTTAATCAACCAATCTATTCACCATCCATCTACCATTATGGTAGTATGTTATTGTATTATCAATAACAATGTCCACAACAACAACCACAACCATAACTTTAATATAAAACCGAATTTAATCTCTTCGATTTTGTGTCTCAAAGTCAACCCGAATTTGTTAGCCAAACTCAAATCAAAAGCAACTTCTGAACCTAAATTCATTTGGGAAACTCAACCCGACTAGGTACCTAAAAGAAAAAAGGAAGACCTCGAATAAACCTTGGGAAGTGGTGGCATTAAGACATTTATAAGTCAATATATCTAATGATGTGAAAGTGAGCAATGACCAAAACATGATTATTTTTGTAGGCGAGGGTTCTTAAACGTTTTCCACAAATAAATGAAGCGAGGAGAATATTGTACCAAATACCAAGTGTTGATTTGTATAACAAAATGAAACGTCGATATCGACGCGGAGAAATTGATAATGTGATTTTCAAGAAAGCGCTAAATGCGTACCAAAAAGAAAACAAGAAGGCTTTCAAATTTGTTGAGTTTTGGAACTTTGCAAAAGAAAGTGCTAAACGTGTACCAAAAAGAAAACAAGAAGGCTTTCAAATTTGTTGAGTTTTTGAACTTTGTGAAAGATAACGAAAAATGGACATGAGTAAAAACATATGAACAATGTCTCGGTGGTGGTTCAAAATGGTCAAAAACATCTGAATCTAATTACACTACATCGGACGTTGGAATCGATCTCAACGATGATGATACCGTTCAAATTACATCACCTTCTCACTCAATGGAAAGGACAAAGTGTAACACAAAGACAAGATAAATCCAAAGAATCAGATGATTTGAAAGTGGTGGGGGCAAAGATCAAGCGTCTACATGCAAGAATAGACGGATTTTTAGATTTCTCTACAGAAATAATAATAATAATAATAATAATGACATTAAACTCTTAATGCAATATGCAAGTCACTACATCGGGGAGGAGCGTGGATTGGTTTTAGCGGTAAAAGTCGAAATTAGCAAAAGATATAACTTTTACTTCTTTTTTAAGTGCATGTTAGATTTTTTTATTGGGTTAATGTCATTTTAGCCCGACGGACTTATCCCAATTATTTTAGAAGGTCACTCAAGTTTTTTTTTACTTTAAAGGAATGAAGTCCAAGTTAACGTTTTAAAACATCCTTATTTCACTTGGTACCGGGGTAAGTTGGTAAAATGTATGTCATGTAACAAATGATGGTGTCATGTTATTAAATGAAATGGACATGTATGTTTTGATGTTAATCGGAACTTGATACTTACAAGGAAGAACATACTTCATCTTCTCATCTTCTTCCCTTCACCACCATCATATATATAACACCCGGCTAAAATAAAGTACACCTGAAATTTTCTCTTTTAAAAACATAAGTAGTGTACATTACATTAACATATCATACAAGTTATTATCATACAAACCAAAAGAAATAGTACAACACTGAGTCGGGTTTACAATTTATCAAAATATCACATTAAGTTTTACTTTCAAAATATTTATTATGGCTACTACTCTACGCCTTTCCCTCTATCTATATGACTTCTACTTGAAATCATGAAACATCAACAATAGTAATCTTAAATGTTTAGTGAGTAATTTATCAACAAGTAGTTGAACGCATCATATAACTATACTCGAATATCATACTCAATTCAATACTTTCATTATCATCAATTCATTTCATCTCTTTAAAAATCTGTTATAATATTAATTATCGTCTTTTAACATAATGATGATTGTTACTCAATAAACCAGTCATCTCTCATGGGTATGTAAATCTCATATTCACATCTTGGTAATCTTGATGAATAACATGGTATATTTATATCTCATAATCTATCATGTAATTCATCATAATCTCAACGAGATAGCTTTTTTAAATGATCTTATACATCATGTAGCCCATTCATCCTCTCATGGGTTCTGTAACGTTCAAAAATCACAACAAATTTTAACTTTTCAAAAACAACAATTCAATCCATAATGTTTATAAAACCATTGTTTCAAAAGTGTTTCTCAAAAATCAGAGTGTCCCAAAAACCCAGATAACATAAAATCGAAGGATGTGTACAATCATGCCTTCGCCTTGTCACGGTCCTCAGAAGTACCTGAAACAAAACTAAAATTGTAAGCCAACCCTTAGTGATTTCCCCAAAGTACCATCACATAGCATAACAAACAACAACATGCATACAGAGCCTTCAGCATGACTGGACCACCTCACCGGGTCTTCAGCCTATTTGGACCGCTCTTTGGGCCTTCGGCCTGACTGGACTGCCTCGTAGGCCCTCAGTCTACCCATACCACCCTGGGTGTCTTGGGTTTTAGTATCAGTTGGTCCGCCTCAACCCAGTAAACCATAACCATAACATATCGACATGAACATTATCACAATAATCATCACACAAGTAGTCCTTCAAATCTACCTGTCTAATCACACAACCAGTAAACATATATCTCAGCATAACAACATACAACAAAACATGATATCTAATCCAATGGGTCGGCCTTGGTGCCTTCGACCCATAGATATAACAAGGAAAACTCACCTTTCAGTCCGAATACAGTCTGAATAAATCTCTGCTCCGACAACCGGCTCCACCCGGCTCCTAATAATCAAAACATTTCCCAATATAAATTAACATCAATTTCCCAAAATGCCCTTGGTCAAAATCAACGAAATCAGCCGAGTCAACTCAACCCTCCTACGCGGGGCGTAATCATTATGCGAGGAGTCGGGGTTTAAACTGCGTGCGCATAGCGTACCAAATGGTACGCCCAACGTACGCAGATGGACTTCTTCTTAACGAGTTAAGAGCTTAATACTTAAGCTATTACGACCAAATTGCATATCCAAGTCCCAAATATCATCTTTGGCCAGTAAGTTTCCAACTTTATGGTCTTGCATGGCCACTAAGTGCTAAATGCTAAAAACTCCATCCTCTTAACCCACTAAGACAATCAAACACATGCATGGAAAATGATTAAGAGCCAAGACCCTATTTTTATGATTCTAAACCCCTCAAAACATCTTAAAGGACAGCTAGAATGGACTAGAGCATGCCATACTCCAAAAAGGTCAAGACTTTGGGACAAAATGCTCATTAATTAAGGACTTAACAAGATCTAATGAAATACAATCCAAGTTTGAAACTTTATACCTCTTGGAGTGTAACACCTCAAATTTTAGACCAAATTTTTCATTTTTAATTTACCAAAAATTAAGGTTCCACAAGCCAGGTTATCAAATACATAATTATACTGTAACGACCAAAATTTCAAAACAATTAAAACTTTTCAAAAACCACTCATTTTAATAACGTTGTTACAAAAAGGTTTTCAATACATTATTTAACAGAGTATTTTTCCGAGGTTCAAATCATAAAACACCAACGCGGGGAACGGTACGATCACGCCTTTGCCTTGCCACAGACTCCTGAGAACCTGAAAACATAAAACCACAACTGTAAGCCCGAAAGCTTAGTGAGATACCCCCAAAAATACCAACCACAAATACGCCCTTCCAGGACACGACCTTCCGGTCCAAAACATATCGCCTTCCGGCCCATAACATATTGCCTTCCGGCCCATAACACATCGCCTTTCGGCCCATAACATAACAGCATACATAACATAACAGAACATAGAACAACCTTACATATCGGGTCAAATCCCCAGACCAAACAACTGTGCACATAACATATAATCATTCAACAGATCACAGTCAGCGAAATCGATCAACAGATCACATAACATATCATTACCCTAACCAAGATACCGGACTAACCGGTTACTAGCATAACATCACCATAAGAATCAGTCAACATACTAATTACACACATACGCCTTTCCAGGCCATGACCTTCCGGTCCACATCGCAATGCCTTCTGGCCCACAACATGTAATGCCTTCCGGCCCACAACATATAATGCCTTCCGGCCCATAACGTAATGCCTTCCGGCCCATATTCCGTAATATCATAACAACAAACACTACTCGGATTTCCATTCGATAAAGGGGTCGACCTTGGTGCCGTAGACCCTATAGATATAGTGAGGATAACTGTAACGACCCGTTCCCGGTATGATGATTCCTTGGTATTTATTTTGAAGTTTTGTAAAGGGACTCGGCGAGTTCATAGCCTGACTCGCCGAGTAGGGACGGGATTTCGAGCACGTGTTAGTTGGCGACTCGGCGAGTCTGTCCGTCTGGGAGAAACCCTAAATCCCCGGGTTGCCCACTATTTAAGCCACCTTATAGCCCCCAATCTCGCCTCCTTCACCCTCAAAAGCTGTGAGAAAACCCTAATTCGTTCTTGAGTGATTCTAAGTGATTTTGTGTGCTAATTGTGAAGGCTTGAAGAAGGAGAAGAAGAAAGGAGCAAGGAGAAGGATTGTAGAGCAGAGATTCAAGGGAAAGCAAGAGCTCTTTGAGGTATTCTTCAGATTTCCTTCCCTTTTATGCTTTAAGACCCTTTCTAGATCTTGTTTATGCTTTTCTTAAGCCTTATGTTGATATGGAAGCTCTCTTATGCCGAGATAACCTTAGATCTGTTCATTTAGGAGTTGTAGAGCCCAGATCTATTGCCTTTATGGAGCTATTTTGCATATTAACCCTAGATCTACCCCTTTTAAGCATCTTTTAGCCTTTATTCCCTTGTTCATGTGTTTGTACACGTAAAGTTGGAAACTTTACGTGGTAAATCAGCTTATTGGACTCAGATCTATCATTTGTATGTGTTGGATTCGAGCAGAATCGAATGTAGAATAGTTGCATGGCGGTGACTCGGCGAGTCGGAAGAACGACTCGGCGAGTCGAGTCGCGAGTCCCCGATTTCTTCCTTTTTCGCGGTGTCGAGTGGGACCAGTGAGTAATGGAGTGGACTCAGCGAGTTTGAGGGTAGACTCAGTAATGGAGGGACTCGGCGAGTTGTTCATACAACTCGACGAGTCCAAGGCAATCTTCTTAAGCTCAAGAACAACTCGTCGAGTTATTCATATGACTCGGCGAGTCGGATGAAGATTGTCTGAGTTCTTGGGTCGAATGAGTACTCGTCGAGTCGATGCCATACTCGACGAGTAGCAGCGAGTAGGGTCGAGGAGTGAGAGCAGGGACTCGGCGAGTTGGCGGCCCAACTCGGCAAGTCAGGTCAACTGTGGGTTGACTTTGACCGAGAGTTGACTTTGTCCGAGGGTTGACTTTGACCTAGGGTAAAAGAGTCATTTTACCCAGTGCAGTATTTAGTATTTGATTGAGTGTGTTTATGGACTTGTAGCCGGGGAGATACCGGAGCAGCAGCAGTTAGCTCCCAGAGCCATACACTCAGCAGCCAGTTCACGAGGTGAGTTTCCTTTCAGTAGGAGCGGGTCTACGGCCACAATGCCGGCCCGTTTAATTATCAGTAGTTCCGGACCTTGGTCTGATGCAGTAGTTAGTGTGCTTGATGTCTATGTGATACAAGCTTGTTTGTGTTATGTGTTCCGGACTCTGTTCCGATGCAGTATGCAGTTTATGTGTTTATAATAGTTGTTATGTTTTATGCTATGCCATGATCAGTCAGTTCCGGACTTCGGTCCGATGCAGTTAGTTCCGGACTTCGGTCCGATGCAGTTAGTTCCGGACTTCGGTCCGATGCAGTCAGTTCCGGACTTCGGTCCGATGCAGTTAGTTCCGGACTCTGGTCCGATGCAGGGGACAAAGTCCCAGTCAGTTCCGGACTTCGGTCCGATGCAGTGGGCAAGGCCCAGTATGTGTTTTATATATGTATTGTTTGGTATGTGGTAGTTTGGGGGAGCTCACTAAGCTTCGTGCTTACAGTTTCAGTTTTGGTTTCAGGTACTTCCGCTAGCAGAGGGAAGAGCTCGAGATGATGGCATCGCACACACCACAGCTTCAGCTTTTATCCTGGGAGTTGATTTATTTCTTGATTTTTATATGACATGGATATAATACCGTTTTCCGCACAGTGTTTATTATTATTATGAGATACATTATGTATGGTTTATGATATGACACTCAGTTTATGGTTTTTGGATATGTTGAAAAATGAAATTTTTGGGTCGTATTTTAGGGTCGTTTCAATAACTCACCTCGAAACTGCCGACTGAACAGATAACTCAAGCTGCTCCGATCACTGATACGATCTCCACCTCTGGACAGCCACCAATGCACTGAACTCAAACAATAATCAACAATTACCCAAATACCCCTGGAAACCACTGGTCAACCCTTGGTCAAAGACATGGTCAAAGTCAACCCCTGACTGACCCTACTCGTCGAGTCAACCCGATGACTCGCCGAGTTCCCATACTCAGAACTTCACTCAATCCGCGACCTAACTCGCCGAGTCACCCCGAGACTCGCCGAGTCCCACAACTTCTGAGTCCTCTCGCACACAACTCACCGCGTCATCCCTTGACTCACCGATTCTCGACTCAACCAGAGAATATCGGAACTCTTCGACAAGACTCGCCGAGTCCAAGAACAGACTCGCCGAGTCTATGGCTATCTTCAACCTACTCGCCGAGTTGTTCATACAACTCGCCGAGTTGTTCATCCAACTCGGCGATTCATCCAACTCACCGAGTTGTTCTTCCAACTCGCCGAGTCCCAGCTCATCTTCAAACAACTCGTCGAGTACACCAATGTGACTCGCCGAGTACCACCGGTCTGAATCCATACAGAAGCACTCCAAGCCATGCAATTGATCCAAAACATAGATCTAGCTTCCTACAACCCCTTTATCACGTAAAGTGGCAAACTTTACGTGAATCCAACGAGATCTAGGCTATTTGCACAATGGTTTAGGGTTTGGGACATGTAAGCTTCACTAAACACTCCAACACAGGAACTTTCATGCTCTCTGATTCTTCTCTATTCCAGATCTGAGGTAGCAACCTCAGATCTAACCTCTAGACTTCCAATCCCACCCATAGACAAGTTCCCACAAAACCCAAAATGAAGAAATAACATAACAATAGCCCAAGAACGAGATATTACCTCCAATGGACGCCCAATCTGCAATGTAATTCGAATCCAAGCAAAACCCCTTGCTCCAAGCCTTTAATAATCATCTCCTTCAAGCTCCCAATTGAGATATGATCACTCACACACGAAGGCTAAGGGTTTACGGACTTGGAGATGAATAAAGAGGCTGAGAGTGGGCTGTTATGTTCTTTATATAGGGCTCAACCCCGGGAATTAGGGTTTTCTCCACTCAGCGCCTACTCGTCGAGTCCTCCTTACCGACTCGCCGAGTCGGCTACTTAACACGCGACCCAGTCGCGACTCTACTCGCCGAGTCCATCCATGGACTCGCCGAGTCACTCTTCCACAACTTACTCTTTTAGCCCTTCAACTTTACTCTTGATATTTCGGGATGTTACATATACAAAACAACCAGTATCACAAAATATCAAAGTTCACAATTTTCCCAATAGAAAATTTCCCAACGAGTGTGTATAATTAGACCTTCGCCTTCTCGTGGTCTTCAGAAGTATCTGCCACATATAAATCAACAACTGCAAGCATGAAGCTTAGTGAGTTCCCCAAGATACCACATACATCACAACATAAATAAACAACTATGGGTTATCAACAACCTTGGGGACTATCAGTAGTCCCAGTGGGATACTGCACGCCATGTGAGTTAGGGTTAAGGTTTCAAGGGAGGAAGTTTAAGAGGTGGAGGCTGAGAATGGAAAGGTTTTGGGTGAGTTAAGAAGCTTAAATATGACTAAAAACCTCAATTTAGGGTTTGGCACCTGAGTGCATACACCCTACGTACTAGGTTGAGCATTCATGATCCATTTGAGCTAGTACGCCCAATGTACATCCTGTACGCCCAACATACTAGGCTAAGCCCACAAACCTCCTAACTTCCGAAGGTCATAACTTTTCCGTTCTAACTCCGATTTCTACGTTCTTTATATCCACGAAAAGGTATCGAAGAGCCCCACAATATTATATAGATATATTGGACTAAAAAAATTCTTGAACAAAAATCCATATCTAATGCAAGGCCCCAACCTATAACTTTCCATTTTCTACTCTTCGGCCCACAACACAATTCAAAGGTTAGATCTCTGAACCATCATCACCTCCTTCCTCAAGGACTAACTTTGCCTCTTCAAGGCCCAAAGCTTTTATAAAATTAACTCCCGACCCTAAATCACAGAGTGAACCAGAACAAGGTGTTACACCGCGATACTCAATCCCACGTCGCGGTTTTATCAAAGTATGTTGCCTCAAATGCTCAACTTACGTAACTTGAATCACCGTTCTCAAACCACATCGCGGACATATACTTGACACGTCATGATTTCGAAGAAAATACTTTCCTCTTTATATTTTATTATTTAGTTATAATTATTTGTATCTTTACTCTATAATACTCATTTTAATCAAGAAAGACACATAATACTCCTACTAAGATCATATTTATGTAATACAATACAGATTTATAAAGCGGGTATTACAATATACACCATCAACATCCATGTTCATGATCTTCTCAATCTAGCCTCCACCTTTACTTGATCAGACCACCAACCATCGGTTTATCACCATCCCTTCACCATCTCTAAATCATCAAACCCAATAATATCATCCACTATACACTACTAACATCTTCGGCCCATGTTCTGGTTTTGATTTTGGACCATCAATTTTCATATTGTTTTTCCAAATTTATCGACATCACAAATAACACCATACATCACATCTAAGACTAGAAAGTCATGGAAATATCAAAAGAACATGATACCAATAGTTTAACTCCTTAAAACACTATATGGTTACCAACCCCAATAGTTTATGACAACAAATTCAAATGGAAATCATGGAAATAAAGATTAAGAGTGAGGTAGTATTAGCAAAACCAAAATCCCAAAACATGTCTAATTCTTCCTCTATGTGTGTGTCCATTCTATTTGCATTTATATAAATCAATCCATCTTCCCTAATTTAACTCTTTTTGTGGGTGTGTATGAGGTTTCAATTTCTTGTGATGATTTTGGGTTCTTGAACATGGGTTTTCCAAGTACCTTAAAGTTGATTTTTTCCCCATTTTTTTGATACCTAGAAAAAATCTATTCAAACATATACACGCTCAAACCATTGATTAAAATGAAATTACATGAGTCTCTATTGTTGCAACTGGAACAAACTAAACCTATATGTGCGGTGAATGATCATTGAGGTCATTCTTGATTTCTTGTGGTTTACCAAACACATGAAAAACCCTTGTTACAACTCCTTCAATCCTATAATAGGTTGTTTTGGAAAATCTTCAAAATCGGAAAAAATTATTAGAAGTTACCCACCATTGGAAACTCATCAAAAGTTGTCCACCATCGAGAGGTTGACTTTGGAACTTTTTCCTTCTAATCACATGAACACAACAACACAACACAAGTATGATTTTCCTTATTTTTGACTTACATGATCGCTATATAGTATACAATGGACAAGAGATGCTTGTTGCGATGGAAATGAAGATGGTAGGAGGGTCTACGACCGATGCTTTAGGTGTTGGGGAGGAGAGAGAGAATAGGTCTTCACATATGGCAATTGGAACCCGGTGTTGTTGGTCTTAATTCATTCTGCTATGGCTACTCCCTCGTTGAAATAACCTTGAAATCAATTACAATCAGTAAAATGATTAAATTAAATGGTAAATTAGGAGTTCATTCCCTTAAATTTAAAAATAAATAAATAACTTGAGTAACCATTTAAAAAAATTAGGATAAGTTTGTGGGCTAAAATGACATTAACCATTTTTTTATTTCATGTTATTTAACGTCCTGAAAATCACAAGGTAAAAATTTCATTTTTATTTCAAACAAAACACCAGTTATCTTTTATTCAAACATTCAAAAGTAGTTTAAAATAAAAGAGTCATCAAAGTACAATCCCAAAATCATCACACTGCGGAAACATGGGTGGATGCAGTGCAGTCACGCCGGGTCCTTCCCTTTTGAATTGGAAGTACCTGAAACCATAAAGAATAATCCGTAAGCATAAAGCTTAGTGAATTCCCCAAATACCACATACCATACATACAATAGATAATGTTATGTGTCAACCATAGTCTTGCCATTATGCCATGAGTCGTATCATGTTCTTTCCTTGCCAGGACGAGGCCCAAAACCTTGGGTCTTACAGACAAGTGCCAGGAGCCACCTCTTGGTCTTCCATGAAAGCATCACAAAGAAAAATAACATATTGTTTATATACATAAAATATCTATCTATTTGCCAAGGTCCGATCCCTGGTGTTGCATACAATTTTCCAGGAGCCACCTTCGAGTCTTTCATATAAATGCCAAGGGCTACCCCATAGTCTTCCTATATATCATAAGTCAATGGGCCAGAATTGATGCTTTCAACCCGTAGTATAGTGAGGAGACTCACCTTAAGCTGTTGAATATTATAGACAAAAGCTCGGATTGCCGATCCGAAAAATCCCAGCACTAACAACATCAAATAACGCCAAATAAATAATTGGTACTCAACCCATAGTTGGAAACCTAGTCCGATTTCCCAATGCTCGGGGTAAAAGTCCATTTTACCCTTTCCTCATTTGGCCCAACATCCGAAGCCCAAAACAATAACAACAAAAGCCCAATATGGCCCAATTTCCGAATTATGACCAAAACCCATCATGGGACTAAACCAATAAGTCCCAATTTCCTAAAAGACCCAAAATATCCATTGGTCAACCCTGAATAAACTTCTGGTCAATGGTCAAAGGTCAAAAAGTCAATAATTCACGGAAGTCCATACAGCCTGAGTATGCCTTACGTACTCAATTGGTACGCCCAACGTGCTACAGATCTTGACAAGCCCATGGGGGTTTGACTCAGTACGCATTGCATACCAAGAGGTACGTCCCGCGTACGCTGCATGCTCTTATTCCATCAAGAAAAATCTTAAACCTTTAAGCCAAATCGTCCAATGCTCCGAACTAGTTCCAAATCATGTCTTAACCCATAAAGTCGATAACTTTTAGCTTTTGCATGGCTTAATGGGTCCCAAATCCAAGCTCTAACTTTACAACTTCAACAAGGAGCTAATACACATGCATGGGTAGATATCAACCATCGAGATTACATTTTTTATGCATTTGGGACACCTAAAACGTCTAGATCTAGCGACCAAACTCCTGGAGCAATCTCATCCTCATAAAGACGAACCAAAGAGACCAAAATGTGCCATAAACCACCCAAACTAGATCTACCCAAAGAAATGTCAAGATCAGAGCATTTTGCCTTCAATAGGTTGCAAAATAGGTGTAACTTTTGTATCTCCAAGCTCCACTCCAAGTGATGATTCTTCAACAACCTTCAATATCTTCAAAATACACAAGAACACACCATGATTCCTCACAAGAGCTTAAGAACTCAAAGATGGTGGCTAGGGGATGAGATTAGAGTTTAGGAGGTATGGAGGCTGATAAAAGGCAAGACCCCAAAAACATAATGAGCTTAAATAGGGGTAAGACCCTAAAAATTAGGGTTTCTAGTTGAAGGGAGTACGCCCGGCGTACTCAAATGGCATCCACGATCATAACTCCAACTACACTTTGCGTACTCAATGAGTACGCCCCGCGTACTAGACAAAGCTCTAAAACACTTTAACTTCAATCAACCATAACTCCCTCGTTCTAATTCCATTTTCGACGTTCTTTATATCCACGGAAAGGGAAAGAGACGCTCCACCATTCTATCAACTCTCCTTTGCCTAAAAGCTTCCCAAACTTAAACCCCAAATTCATAAAGGCTCGAACTGCCAAATCACGGTTATACCCTTGGGCTCCGAAACACAATCGAACACTCGGATCGCCTAATCTATAATACCCACATCCAAAAAAGGCTAATCCTCTGTGTCCCCAAGAAAGGCCCAAAGCCTTATGATAACTGCTAATCGGGTCACGAACCCGAATAATGAAGCGATTCGAAACCGGGTGTTACATGTTATTTTATTATATATATATTTTTAATTTTTTTAAGTTTTTACGTTTTTAATTTCATGTTATGTATGCTTAATTTAAATTATTGAAGTTTAAGTTTTTTTTATTTAACTTGGATTGTTTTAAATAACTTAATTAATGCATGCCATGATGATCATTCAATGTGTGACAAGAAAACATGAAAATATGGTAAAAATGAGGCAACGTTGATCTGGCATACAAAAAAGTGTGACAAGAATCGCACCATTCCCTTCAGCTTTATAATCATTATCAATGAAGCCTTTAACCTTAAATCACATCACTCTTCATAAATAAACTAAGGTTCATTGTTCATTTCAAATATCTCGTTATTCTTTTAGATGTATGCAAATGATCTTCTCTAGATTTCACCATAAAATGAGATACTAAACATGCTACATACATCATGCTTGGTCGTGTGATAACTAAATACATCAAGCTACCCACCAATCGTACAACATGGAATCACTTCTCTCATTTTTCAATTCTTTTAGAACAATTCATGAAACAATATGGCTTCGAAAGAGTTAAGATTCCAGATCCCAAACTTATCTAATACTTTCTTTGCATAGTTTCGAACTCTGATGTATCTTTGTCCAAAGAAGAAAAAACGTCATCATCCTTAGATTAGTCATCTAAAATTCTTACACCATGAAGTATTTAAATTCACATAGTATGACATCATTCCCAACAAAAATTTAGTCATCAACATAAAAACTTATGATGATGAGTTTTTCGCCAACCCTGAATTGATGAATAAAGTGTCACAATATCTGCTCTTCTAGAATCATTCTCGAATAAAAAACAATATATCAGACTAAACCATGCTCTAGGAGCTTATTTCAGTCCATACAAAGCCTCCTTAAGTCGACACAATTTGTCTTCTTTATCCTTCTCGACAAATCCTTAAGGTTGCTCTACAAACACGAGCACACCTACATTGCCGAATTTACTTTAATATAGGGATAAACATTCCTTTTATTCTTCGCCCTTTATGTACTCTTCATCTCGAGGACTTGGTTCACTCTCTTTTACAGGGAGAATTTGCAGCTAGAACGTTGGCCGATTAATAGATGGATCGATTTATAACCACCGATTTTTGAAGAGCTACACGAGATGATGAATGGGGTGGATTCCATTCGGATTACGAAGCAAAAGAAAGCAGGTTTGGAGGCTATTGATCTGTCAATGTTGGTTGATTCTTTGGAGATTTAAAAATCTATAGTTTTGGCAACAAATCCAGGGAAAAGAAACTATGTTCGATTCCATAGTTGAGATGTCTTTTACTTGGTTTAGTAGTCGGCAGGGGAGTATTTACATGGAGCAATGGGTTACTGTTGCATCCCAAAAAGGAAAACATATATTTTTATATTAATTTTAAATTTGTAAACATGTGTGATTTTGTCCCTACAACTAACCAGCTAACCAAAGGACCTTTTTTTTTTTTTTTTTTTTTTTGCTGGAGCATTTTATTTACGTGGCCTAACTGGCTAATTGCTTTATAATCTTCCATCATCCGATTCGATTTTTTTTTGTTGCTGCCAAATTTATTTTGCTTTATAATCTTTCATCATCTGATTTCAATTTGTTTCTATTAATCTTCATGACTAGAATTTGGTCACATGGCTTACAAAAAAACAATTTAAACCATCAAACATAGTAAAAGGGGCTTTATTTATGATAAGGCGTCCAAGTGGTATTTTACGAAGATTATGCTTCTTGTGCCCTTAGAATGGATGAACAATGGGCAGCACAATTTTAGTTTAAAATGACATTCATATCAACACTTGTAACAGTAAACATCTGTATTCAATATAGATATGAGAGGTTAGGTTTATAAACTAAAAAAACACATGCAAAATAGGAAGAAGAAAGAACAGCATCAAATGAATCTCCAACCTGACTAAATAAGTAAAATACAATACAAAAATATATATTTACAAAGATTCAAATATTGTCAAAAGCAACTGTAGTTTTTTACTCTTCTGTACTTGTACTAGTGTTTTGATGGGGGTCTCATCTCATGCATGTTTTTTAATATATATATATATATTTTTTACAAGGGTTGTTAACATACTTCTCATTTTTTAGTTAAACATACTTTTTCATTTTTTTTAATATCATATCATTCTTTTTGTCTCTCTAATGGTACTCTCTCACCATTTATTTTAGCTCAGCAACCCACATCCTTTGGCTTATGGGTAAGTAGAAGATTTTTACATTTTTCTTTTTCTTTTTTGTTGTTGGCAAAAGCAAAACTGATCAAGGGAACATAATATCCCCATGGGTCACCCATTCTGCAAATCTATCCGAAAACCCGCCTTTAACACCCTACATAAAAAAAAAACAAATCATTTAATTTTAACTTTTCTATATAAAATAAGTAAATAACATAACCACAACAAAATAAATAAAATAAAAACTGACCTTCACATTATCACATATCTCAGAATCACTAGCGAAAGTGCACATCTCATTTACCACATTTTCAGACGATTGACCACCCATAGGCGACCCTACAAGCGTTGACCTGGACCCCACAAGGTTAGGGATTAGTGATTTACAATTTCACTCACTAATAAGAATATAACCAGTAGAGTAGTAAAAAGAATTAAAAGGTTACTACTTAGTACTTACCTTTCATATGTTTCATCTTCACATGAATTCCCAGATGATGAAAGCCAATCAACATCAAGAAAATTTGAACAGTTGAAAGAATCCCTGTTGTAAAATACGTGATCACTATTTGGGGTTTCTTTTGGGTAAGTTGAATCACTCTCACAAGAGATTTCATGTAAAGATTCTGATTGCATTTCTTCTTCTTCATTCTTTTGGGTCATTCCAATAGCACCAAGTACATTCCCATCAAACATCATGTTCCCAACTGATAACGACCTTTTAATCATCCTGCATTTAACCAAAACTAGTAACCATCCAATTCAAATGCAAATGCAAAACCATAAAAAATATATATATATATATATATTAAGTTATAAACAAACCTAGTTTTTTCCACAAAAAAATTAGAACCCCGGCTTCCAACATCATAATGTTGATCTGAATCCAATTCCCATAATGCAGGTTTACCTATTTGTGGCTGATAGTGACCTAGAAACCTGATCAAAACATTGACTTATTAGTTATTACTTCACTTCAATGATGCATTAAACATTAACTAAGATTAAAATGTTGAGAAAGCACACTACTTACACATTAATTGCATCCTGTTTTTCGCCATCCATGTATGCGTTACTATAGTAACGTTGTAGGGTTCTAAAAAACTCCTGTGACTGAGTTGCTGCCTTCCATTGACCTCTTCTTTGACAAAATATCTATATATATATATATATATAAATTTCAAAACAATATTAACCTCCGAATTTTATAAATATGTAACAAGTATAGGTAAAAAAACAGAGGACTGATTACCTTATTGTGGGCTGCAGAACCACCATATTGAAGTGCTAAAGTGTCACCCATTTTTTCATAAACTTTCATTAAATCTTCTCCTAAATTGGAATCAAGCTCAATAACAGTGGTGTCTATGTATCCCATGGTATGAAGTTGACGCCCTAGTGCAGCCCAACCATATGCAAATTGAGCAACATTTGTTCGATCCAAACAGTCTATACAGTTTGTTCTCAAAACCCCTGTTTGGTATTGAGGAGGCTTCACACTGAAATTCTCACTTTTTGTCAAATCTTGGGATATTGAGTTTGGGATCACTTGACAATAAAACAACCCAGTTAGGTTCAATGCATATGTTGCTACTTTCCCCAAAAGTGCCAACACATTTGTAGATTTGTTTCTTGAATATTTGTTTAAATCCCAATGAAGAAACTTTAAACGGTTTTCCTCGGGTAGATCTTTATTAATCAGCTCAATAGCATTAGCAAACTCCACTCGCAGGAGGGATTCCCGGGGTCTCTTTTCTTTCGTCTGCAAATAACAAAAAAAATATTTAAAAGAAAACAAAAATGGATATTCTTATTTCTTTCTATAAATGGACATTTATGTACCTTGATCAGATTCAATATAATTATTGGATTTCCATATCTCTTGACAAGATTCTCGAAGTGAAGTCTTGTGGCGTTGTACTTTTGGTCTTTTTTTGACACTAGAATAGATAGGGAAGTAATTATTAGGGGAATGAAAATGACAAAATGTTTAAATTAAAACAGGTTTTTAAGTGTTTTTTTTTATTATTACTCTTACATATGATATCAGGTTTGATATTCAAGCGGGAAGTTTCCTGTGACCAAAAGAGGGGTATTGAACCCCGGTTTTGAACAACAGAGCTTATTTGCACAGGGCATCCTTCAGGGACATCTTCAAATACAATCTGTTCTGTTTCAACATCATTTGCAACACGACCTTTCTCATTTACCCCTCGTTTCAAGTATCTATATAAAAAATAAAAAAAAAATAGAAATATAATTAACCAAGTTACATGAGCAATGAACCTAACAAAACTGAGGTTTCCAAAGATGAAGGAAATCTTACCTAGTTCCAGCATAATGGCGAGATCGTCTAGCAATGAGGGTCAACTTGAAGTCTTTTTCTGCTATTGAAAGCTTGACCTAGTTTTTGATAAGAAGAAAAATGAATGCTAGATAGATATATATTACTTGATTAGAGAATTGTTATGAATGCTAGATATACCTGTTTAAAGTAGCCATAAACTAGTGCTACTGTCCACAGATTATTCTTCAACTGATTGTGAATTGTGCTAGTTAAGAACTCGTTCCAAACAAACATTGTTTCATTAAGAAACTGCCCTTTCTCGTGAGTAGATAGATTCTTTTGAAAACTATGCATGACACGATAGGAGTAGCTGAAATAGAAGTCCTTTGTAAGATCCACTGAGCATAGGAGCTTCTTGTATCTATATATATTCAATGAAATCAACCATTAAAACAAAGACCTGTAATAAACAATCATTTATATGCAGAATTGACAACATACCTGTTCTCATTCTTGGAGTAAGCCACGCTGGGTTGAACAGAAGAATTGGGAATTGGTAAGATCTCGCTTTTGGTGATTGCATATACTGCATGACCACAGATTACACCAATCTTCCTTCTTTTTGTAATGAGCAGCATGTAATAAGGTCCCAGAAACTTTATGAACCCTAAAATCACAATAAAGAATTGTGAAAAGTGAGAATGGGTGATTGTTAGATGTGGATTGATTTGGTAACAGGAAATGAGCATATACCAACAATTCCATAGCAAGTGGTAACAAATCTAAGCCCCCCTGTAGGGTTATTTCCATCATGGATTCGCTTTAACAGTTCACAGCATTCAATTTCAGTGTATGTGGTGGGATCTTCTGTAATATTTAGCTCGGTAGGTTCTGACCTGTCAATCTTTAACACTCTCCAAGTTGATCTATCTTTACTCCGTCCGATCATATAAAAGTTCTGTAAGAGGCAAAATTTTGATATTGATTAGTAGTGAAGATATAGATATAATTACACATGGATCTGATCAAGTTAAGCAAAAGATAGAACTATACAGAAATAGGTATACACATAAACCACAAAGCATAATCTACAAGCCAGTATTAATTGCACAAAAAGATAAACCTACAAACAGTTTAACATGTGTGGACTGGAAAAAAGGTAAAGCACATAAAGGTTTTTGTCGGTGAACTAAAAAACTTATGTGTTAGCTCCAAATATGCCCCATCAAGAACTGTTTTACTGCTAATTGATGGACGTATCCTTATAACATCTGGAATATGCTTAATTGCTTGTATACCAATTACTGAATTACATGTAAACCAAATTTAACAAATTGATGACGGAAAGCAGAAGATCATAGAATCAAAACAGTAGTACTAAAAAAGTTGGGAGAAGAAGAAGAAGAGAATTAAAATTATACAGAGCGAGTCTCGTAGAGTCTGAATTTTTGCAGATATGCATTGCTGACTTTGGGAACCTCTCTGATCCAATCTTCTTGGTCATTCTCTGAAGTCATTCTTTCGGATCCCCGAGCCGCAGGCCCGGGCTATATCACGTAAACATACAAGTTGGAATAGATTAGGCGTTGAAACTAGGCCGCCGGAATCCCTAATATTGGGATTCTGTACATCATTCACTGCAGAAAACTTCCGAGATACGTAGACGAACTGGAAACTTGAATTTCGTTAATTGAACAGATAAATCAGTGTTTTATTTAGAAAATATATGGAGCAAATATAAATGAAGATCCAGCAATCACAGATAGAAATGGATTTGGAAGATGTGATGAAGAGAGAATGGAAGAAAGTTAATGTGCAAACTGCAAAGGGCAAAGGCAGGTGGATAGATTTGAGTCGAGATCGATGGAGAGAGAAAGAGAAAGAGAGAGAGAAAATCACAGCTCCGGCGACTGTATCCACATAAAATAAGACAGATACGAAAAGAGAAAATGAAATTATTAGGTTTTGTAAGGAGGAGGAAGAAGGAAAACATGTAGTTAATAGTAAAATATTTATGTATATAGTGTCCAAATATGATTGGTTCACATTTTTTTTTTGTGACATGTTCCTCATGCGGCGTGTTTAATCTTTTGTCTTTTCACATTAATTACACATATGTGATTATAATGTATCGTTTAATCTTTATTAATATAGCTAAAAACAAATAAATCATCAAAACTAATTCAAAATGTGAAACGAAAGATTATGGTAAAATCATTGTATTATTTTACGTAATATAAATGTGAGTTGTGGTTTAAACTTTATGCGGAAAATAATGTAGAAACGCTGTCACCAAAAAAAGGTCAATTATCTTTTTAAAGCAATAGTTTATAAAAGTACTTTTAATCTTTTTAAGAATATACTTCTTTTTCCTTTGGAAAAATATATTTTTTATTTTGTTATTTGTTTTAAAGGTACAATCATTTTTTTGGAATTTATCTGTAAAGCATTTATCTGCTAATGCGTGGTCGTCAAATATATATATATATATATATATATATATATATATATATATATATATATATATATATATGGTTGTGGGTTGAAATAGTTATGGTTCACTAAATTTTTTATTTTATATTATTAACTAACACGTTATTGATGTTTTATTGAAATTTTTTGTAAATAAGAAAATGAAAACATGGAGAAGACGTGTCCACATGGGCATGGTAGGACTTTGGGAGGTCCTAGCTGTGCATGGTGACGTGTCGTTGTTCGATTGTTGATGCTGTCTCTTAGCTGTCACCATTTGCCAACTAGTATTACCTATTTTATCACTCTTTTATCTAATTATCTTCATATTTGAAAACATGGCATGAAACTGAAATTCATGTTTATCATAATAAAATATTTTATGACGACACATAGATTTTAATTGGTTATTGTTTGTATTTTTTTGACCAAACAAATATGCAATATTTGCAACAAAAACAGGCTTTTTGTTATTTTATAAGTTCAATAACAGCACCGTCTGTTAATCTTTTAATCTAAAAGAAAAATTAAGACGGCAATAAACAATTCAAATATCACTATCAATATTGATGATTGTATACACGTTTTCTACTTAAGAATAAAAAATAAAAAAACTAATTATATATGATTTCTATGTAAGGTATATATTAAAAAACTCATGATGTATAGTTATTTGAAAAAATAGACTTGTGAAAAAGTTATAAAACTAGTGTGTTAATTTGTAAGTTGTGTTGGGTTTATTAATTTAATATTTCTGATATTATTTATAAATTTGTTGTTAAAAAGAGACAATTTATATAAGTTTTTAAAATTAATATATAAGAGTTTATATAATCAAATAAATGGACCTAATGTAAAAACAATAAACAAAAAATGACTATATTTTAAATAAAGTTGAAATACATGTAAACGACAAAACTTTAAGGGCTAAACTTATAACTATTTAAAACACTAAATATTTAAATGAAATAATTTCAGCCTGTTTGTAAATAAGTGGAAATAGTTTAGGGACCATTTTTTCAAATTGATGCTTTGTGAATAAAAGAAAAAAGGGTAAATTACATGAATGGTCCCTATGGTTTGGGGTAATCTGCGGAGTTGGTCCATAGAAATAATTTTTAACTCGGACCATCCCTATTATATGTTTTTATCACGCGTTTGGTCCCTATTTAACTAAAAAGACAATCTTATCATTTAAGTTTAATATTTAGATTTATTTTTTATTTTTTTTTATTTAGAAAATGTATTTATTAAAACAATTCATATTGGTAATCTGCACCTTGCATCCCTTATCTTCACCTCCTCGCTATCGAATTTGCCTCTCTAACCCTCCTCACCGGCGAGTTGAACTCCTCCCTCTCATATCTTCAGTGGCTAGTTGCATCTGATTCCTCTCCCTTTCCACCTCTCACTTCATTAGTAATGGAACCCTAAAATAACCCCTTTGTCACCTAAATACCACTGCAAGCATGTGATTCACCACGATGTTGTTGTCGTCTGCCCCATCGTAAACGTCAAGCAGCATCTGCCGACCACTATCGTCCAACAAACCGACCTCTTTATACTCCGTCGGTGTACTCTGCCCCCCTCTATTTCGCCAGTGAACAAACATCAATGGTTAATTTGCAATAATCGAGTATTAATTACTAGTTGTTCTATTTACAAATCGATTGTCAATGTTTGTGTGTTGATCTGGTTTCAGGTTCTGGGGACGGCTTGTGATAAGTTCTCTTTAGTTGCAAAATCAGATTTGTCTATGTTTTATCTTCGGTTAAAATTGAAGATTTGGTGTGGTATCTGGTTTTCAAAGATCACATATTCTTGACTGCCAAAAACGACTTCAGCAAGTATGCAATGTGGCGAATTTGGAGTAAATGTAATGAATTTCTAAGAAGTTTTCTGTAAATTAGAATTTGGTGGTGGTGGAGCATATATTGTTGAATCAAAAATGTGGTAGATGATAATATTTTTATAGGGTTGCAAATTTGGGTTTTGTGTGTGGGAACTAGAAATTGGAAAGGGGTTATACGTCAATCAAGGATCAGAACCACTGTGTAGCTTTGTTTTGTTGGTTTTGTTAGCAAGAACTCATGTATGATAGTTAAATAGGAGCTTGTGGGTGTTTGCTGGAGTGATTATAAGATGCATGGGGCAAAAACTTTCGATCTCAATGAAAGAAAAACATAAATTTCTGGTTTCAACTTTTTCAGAGAGGGTGGCTATAAGTTGGGTAGTGGTGGTGGAGGAGATCAACGATGGTGGTAGTGGAGGATAGTGAAAGCGGTGGTGGTGTTGCAGGTGACGACAATGACCAGGTGGGGTGACTATTTAGATGGTGGGACCATATTCTCATTTTATTAATGTTTTTCAAATTTAATTTAATAATAAAACCTTATTAAAGATATCAAGAAAGGTAATATGCTCATTTCAAGTCAACAAGGGACTAAATCCGAATGAAAAACAAATTATAGGGATGATACGAGTTAAAAATTCTTTCTAAGGATCAACCACACAGATTACTCTAAACCATAGGGACCATTCGTGTAATTTACCCTAAAATGTTTAATTATTAAAATACAAATTGTCTCGTCACACTATAAGGGCACGTGAAAATGGAGGGGAAAATAGTTTTCCTTCCATTACTTGCGCCTACCACCACGCCCACGTCTAACATGAATTATTTGCAAAATCTTCTTTATTATTTCTTATAAAAATGTCAATTTATGATAAATTGTGTTCGTTTCTAAAGAATACACCAACATTTTTTAAAGGGAAATTGAGTAATTAAACAATTTTACTGGTGTACTTTAAAAAAAATCATTTTTTAATTTTTAATTTTTAATTTTCTTTAAATAATCATTGTTTCCGGAATACGTCATTTGGGAGTCCATTTCGAACTAAGTAGTTAGCGCGGCCCATCAAAGACCTTCCGAAATGACTAATAGAACATTATTCCAAATTTTGATTTACAAAACCGTTTTCCGGACATTATTGTGATGCATTCCAAATCTCGATTTACAAACTCATTCCAACAGATTTCAAAGGCTACTACAAATTTCAGACATAAGATATATAGAACACAATCATGATGACCTAGTTGTTTTACAGCTAAGTCTTTTACTCTTACACTTTTAGTAGTTCAATTTTAATATTTTTTCTTAGTAACTTAGTCAAGAATACGAAGAATATCTCTGGAATGCATAGATCACGTTCTAGAGTAGCAATGCATGTTGACATTACATTTACATCAACCCAAAACTAGTTTGATTATTTATATTATGGTATTATACATTGAAAATTAGTAGTCCGGAACAAATAATACCATTCCATAATGCTCCGGAATGCGACGAATCTGTCCGGAACACAAAGAACATTATGAAATGTGAAGAACATGTCTGGAATGTTCATCGTTTTTCGTTCTAGAACAGTGTAATGTCCATGTTTCTCGCTAGACATTAATAAAATATATAATTAACGTCAGTCAACAATTGTAATTTTTTATGAATAAATAAAAGAAAACTATTTAAGCATATGTGATTTATGTGTATATAATGTTTATAAAATAATTTAATAATTAGAGCTAAAATAAGCATTGAAAATAAAAGATTATTTAGGACAAATAATCTACATGGAAATTGGAGTGGTCGTGATGGTGATTTCGTACATATAAAGAATGCCTAGATCCGACTTTATATGAAGAAGTTATGATCATTTGAAATTTCACGTTCAACCCTATATGAAAAAGTGTGTCGTAAATAGTGAATCGGAGATAGATTGCTTATTAGCATAAGTAATCCATACAAAATTCGTAGTAATTGTAAAAGCGAAGTCGTGCATATAGAGAACGTTCAAATCTAACTTTGTATGAGGAAGTTACGGTTTTTCGAAGTTTCAGCGCAACTGTGTTAGCATAGAAAATCGAAATTTCGATCGGTTGATTTTTATCCGAAAAAATCTAAATGCGAGTTGAAGGACTCGTGATTAGAAGTCCATCAATATAAAGACAGCCGAGAACGGATATCATGTGGAAGAAATATGAGTTATAAACGGAGTTTAGCAGTCTAAACGTTCTAAAAATAATAAATTAAAAATAAAGTGAGAAATAGTCGACGAAGTCTAAATGAAAGTTGTATTTTTCCTCGATAACTATATTTGGATATAAAGAACGTAAAAACATAGCTCGTATGAGAAAGATAGTGTTTTTTTAAGTTTTGAAATTCAGGCAGCGCACAACGCGCGCCTCTAGAAGGTGCATCGTTGCCCACCAGGATTTTGACATGTGGCAGCACCCTGCAGGATCAACATTACTTGAGGGTGCAACACGCCTTTAGGCTTGACGTGGCACGCTTCCCTACTCCCCTATATATACTAGTCGAAATTTAGCTCTTTATGGAACAACGCGTAAGCTTTTCAATGACCATAAGAGTATTTAGTATCTCTTTGATCAAAAGGAGTTGAACATGTGACAAAGACGCTGACTAAAGTTACTCAAGGATTATGACTGCGAGATACTTTACCACCCTGGTAAAGCGAATATCGTAGCAGATGCTTTGAATAGAAAAATAAATCTGGAGAGGAAATGGTAAAGAGCGTTAAGAATTGAAATCGTCTCAACGATTGTAGAAAATATCAAGAAAGCTTAAAATGATGATTTGGAGGGAGATAATCGAAAAGAAGAACATTTGGGCAAGACGTTGGTGTTTGGAACAAATAACCAAGGGTTAAAGGTATTCCAAAACAGAATTTGGGTGCCAACGATGGGAGGTATAAGGTATATTCCCATGGAAGAGTCTCACAAAACCATGTACTCTATTCATCCAAGCAGTACCAGGATGTATATGGATTTGAAACCAGATTACTGGTGGATAACAATGAAGTTTGACATTTCTAAGTACGTGACTGATTGTGTGACATGCATAAGGGTTAAAGCGTAACATCAGAAACCGTATGGGAATTTAGAACTTTTACGAGTACCCAAGTATTGCTTAAAGCCTCTATATGGAAGGGACTTATCATATTTGGAAAATGAGGGAAGCTGATTCCAAGGTTCATTATACCATTTAAAGTGCTGCAGATGATTGGGAATCAAGATTACAAGCTGGAGTTTCCAACTGAACAAGAAGGTATTCACAACAACTTTTACGTTTTCTATTTGAGGAAGTTTGTGGAAGACGTCCCTGATATGATTACACTTTCATAGTTAAGAATCGATGAAAGTAAAAGGCTGATCAAAGAGCCTGAAGCGATTGTTGATCGTAAGACGAAAAAGTTACGAAGTAAGATGGTCGAATTAGTGCTAGTGTGATGGAAACATACATTTGGGTCGAACCTTACCTGGGAGACAGAAAGCGATATGATGAGTCGCTATCCATATCTATTTGCTGATGCATGATTTTAGGATGGAATCATCCTATGTAACGTCCCAAAATTCAAGCACAAAAATTTCATTTTCATCATGTTAAAATCATCAATCACACTTGTTTATAAACCATAAAGGGAAATTAGAGTATGTCAATCAAACATCTTAAATACATCATAGTCAAGTAAGTTGGAATCATGGTGTGTGTGCGATGTGATCATCCCAAGCTCTTCCCTTTTGATTCGGAAGTACTTGAAACATAAACTGAAAACTGTGAGCACAAAGCTTAGTGAGTTCTCCAAAATACTGCAAACCATACATATCTGCCAGCTCAAGGCTATGACGCGTCTATTTCACATCGGGGTCTATTTCACCACCGAGTCTATTTCAACTCATGTGTCGGCCTAAGGTTGTACTAGGTTTATTTCTCCCCCCCCCCCCCCCCTTGTGGTCTATTTCACCATCGAGTCTATTTCAACTCATACGTCAACACAAGGTTGTGTCGGGTCTATTTCACCCCACATACATATAGAAAACACACACACAAGCATATAACACATACAACATGAGTCACAAAGACTATAAGCACATAACATATCCTAGTGCCTTACATTATAGTGAGCAAACTCACCTAAGTCTGATGTCAGTCAAACAAATAATCAAGCTGCCAAACCGAAAAATCCCCGCACTAATCAATCAAATACAACCCCAATTAATAATTGGGCCACAAACCATAACTAGGAATCTAGCTAATTTGTCCAACACCCAGGGTAAAATACCATTTTATGCTTTCCTCTCTTGGCCCAATAATTGAGGCCCAACCTAGTGGCACCAAAAGCCCAATATGGCCATAAATTTCTAAATGCTACCCAAAGCCCATAATGGGCCCAAATTTGAGATGTCCCAAAGCCTAACAATGGCCCAAAGTCAAAAAGACTAGTGGCCCAACAAGTCCCAAAACCTCAATAGTCCAAATATGGCCCAAACCATAAAAGTCAATGAAAGTCAGCAACTACTGAGTACCCCCAACATACTCAGACTTACGCCCGATATACGCTACCTTTAGCCAGTACGTGCTGCGTATGATCTGGGTACGTCCAACGTACTCCATAGTAGCCCAATCTCACCATTAAATGCTTGATTGGTTAATCCACTAAGTCCACTTCTCATATCTGATCCTAAATAATGTATTAACACGTAACTTTGGCAACTTTACTCCTTTTCATGTCTTTATGGGACACAATACTTGTTTTTTATTATTAAAATCCATAATAAGAGCCCTAACCCATGCATGCTCCAATATAACACATCAAGATTGCATTTTTATGTACAAGGAACCTCAAAAATGCTAAGATCTACCATCCCTAGTGTAGCACCCGAGTCGCCAGGTATGAAATTTATCTTATATCCTTTTCAATTCAATTAAAGGTGGTAAAGGGGTCCATGAGTACGTTGGGCGTATAGTAGGTACGCACGACATACTCCTTGTATGCGCATCATCGGGGTGATCCCGGCGTATGCTGGTCATACCCATGCGTACGTTGGGCATACTCAAGTTAGGGAAAACCCTAATTTTTAGGGTTTCCACCCTATTTAAGGTCCTTAAGCTCTTCAAGTGCATCACGCTTTCAACCTTTATTGCTTTTTTAGTGCTAATCTTGAAGCCCTAGCCATCTTGAGTGCATTTTGAGCTTACTTAGAGTGTTTGGGTGTTCTTTTATGGTATTGAAGAAGAATGAAGTTTAAGGAGAAGCAAATGAGAAGAATGAGCTTGTACATCTAGAGTTTGTGCATCATTTATAGCCTATTGAAGGTATAAAGTCTGAAACTTGCTCATTCTAAGCTTAGATCTAGACTTAGGGAAGATTTCAGCATCTTATGGTCCCATAACTTGGTCTTTTGGAGTATGGGCTACTCTAGGTCATTTGAGTTGTCCTTATGGACTCTTAGGAGTTCATGGAGTCATAAAAATTATATCTTGGAGGTTAAGACTCAACCAGGCATGTGTTAGTGACCACTTAAGAGAGTTAGAGGGCTTAATTCATGGTTTGAGTCCTAAAAAGGAATGTACTAGCATAAAGTTTGCAACTTTATAGATTAAGACACTATTATGAGCTTGGATCTAGGTTTTAGACGTTATGGCTTAATGTATTAAGTCGTGGGTGCAAGTTTGGACTGACTGACAATACGTCGGGCGTACCCTAGAGTACGTTGCGCGTACTGGTGTAGCAACTGGTTCCTGGCACGTAAAATTTATCTAAGTATTTTACATTTTTAGCCTTGGACTCGGTGAGTTGCAGGCCTGACTCGCCGAGTGGAGACGGGTTTGGGAGCACGTTTAAGTTGGCGACTCGGCGAGTCCACATTCTGGACTCGGCGAGTCCCAGCTGTCTGATGAAACCCTAAATTTCAAGGGTTTGCACCCTATTTAAACCAACCTTTTTTGCCCCAACCTCGCCCCCTTCACCCTCAGAGCTTCCAACATCGTTCAAACCCTTATTCCTTGTGAGATTGAAGTGCTTTGGTGTGTTTCTTGAAGATTTTGAGAAGAAAGAAGAGTAGATCAAGAAGAGAAGGAGGATGACAGGCATCCTTGTGCTATCTCAGTGATTTCCTTGAGGTATAACTTGGTTTCCCTCTGTTTTCATGCTTATAGTCCCTTGTAGCTCCATGAAAGTCCTTCTTTGAACCATTTCCAATCTTGGGTATGATCTAGGACCTGTAATAAGTCGATTAACCTTTAGGTCTAGGCATAAATGAGCTCCATGAGCTCGGATCTACTGCCTTTATGGAGCCATATTGCATGAAAGCCCTAGATCTACCTTTTTAGTGCATTTTGAGCCCTAAAACCTTCATTGGTGATTATTTACACGTAAAGTTGGAAACTTTACGTGTTATTCAAGCCCTAGAAACCCAGATCTATGAATGGCATGAGCTGGAGTCAAGCAAAATCGAGTATATAGTATTTGCATGTGGTGGACTCGGCGAGTCGAGTCGCGAGTCCCTGAGTTTTCCCCTGTTCGTGTTTGCGGGTTGGAGTAGTGAGTCATGGGGCGGTGTGACTCAGTGGGTCGGAAGCCAGACTCACTCATGAAGTAACTCGGCGAGTCAATGCCATGACTCAGCGAGTTCAAGGCAATCTTCTTGCCTCAAGAACAGACTCGGCGAGTTGTTCATACAACTCGGCGAGTCGCAACATAGAGTGTTCTTCGGATGAAGATGAACTTGACGAGTTGTTCATACAACTCGGCGAGTAGGATGAAGGACTATTGGACTTTGGTTTAGAAGGAAAAGTCGTCGAGTCAATGCCTAACTCGACGTGTAGAGACGGGATTAGGGTCAGACAAAGGAATAGGGACTCGGCGAGTTGGCAAGCCAACTCGGCGAGTCGGGTCAACTGGCAGTTGACTTTGACTTTGACTCTTGGTCTGGTTAGGGGTAAATGGTCATTTTACCCCGAGGTCGGTTAGCAATATTTGACTGAGTGTTTTGTGGGAATTATAGCCGGAGGATTTCTGGAGCAGCAGAAGACAGTCAGTTCCCACACCGATCAACAGCTACTTTGAGGTGAGTTACCTTCCAGTAGCGGTGGGTCTACGGCCACAATGTCGGCCCACCAGTAGGAGTTGTATGTTAGATGATTGTCTTTGTGGTATCATCTAGGTTTGATACTACTTGATATGTTTATATGCTGGCATGATGTGCTATATGCGATAGTGGTAGTAGGAGGGGAATAGTCCCCAACTTCGGTCGTTAGGACCGAAGGGTAGATCGGACACCCCGTACATGTCTGATAATATATTATGTTATGATATATGTGATAGTAGCAGTAAGGGGTGAAATAGTCCCCAAGGATCGGTCGTTAGGACTGATGGGTAGTCAGCACCCCATAATGGCTTGACATGGGTAGTCAGCACCCTAGAACGGCTTGACACGGGTAGGTCGACACCCCAGAATGGTCGTACCGGGTAGGTCGGGCACCCCAGAATTGCCCGGCAGTATGTATGATATGTTATTGTTTGGTATGTGGTATGATGAGGGAACTCACTAAGCTTCGTGCTTATAATTTTCAGTTTTGGTTTCAGGTACCTCTTCTTCGAAGGGGAAGGAGTTGGCGCGGTAGCGGCCCATCACACACATGCCTTGTATTCCGCACTATGAGATCTTCCTGGGGATTTGTACTCTGACATTATTATTTTTTTACAAAATGTTTTTCCAGACACGTGATATCTTTTATGAAATGATATGATCGGTAGACGTTTTATTTCTAATGTTTTGCTAAGTATATGTTTTTAAAATGAAATTTTTGGCTCGTATTTTTGGGACGTTACAACTGGGCCAGTGCCCCAATTCCGAATCATCAGCATACATCGGGCATACGAGCCATGGACGCCGCACGTACGTTGTCTATGGACTTACAATATTTTTGGGCTCGAGTATTGTTGGGACTTTGACTTGTTTAGGATTGGGTCTCAGGCCCACCTGTTGTAACAAGGCATTTGTGGGCTTTAAGCCATGTTGGGTGCTCTTGGACCATATTGGGCCTTAAAGGCCTTGTATTTGGGCTTGGATGCCTTTGTAGACTTGTATGTATTTGGGCCTTGGTGGGAGGGAGACCCAATGAGGCAAGGGTGAAGAAACCCTTTTTGCCTTAAGGCCAAGAATGAGGGTTTGGACTTTCGGGTTAGAATATTGGCCTAATTTCTAATTAGGGTTTTATCCTTGTGCTTTAGGGAGAGGATTTCGCGAGTCGTTCGTTGAGTGCGGTTTGATACCTTTAGTCTGAGGTGATTTTTCTTCACTATATCTATGGGTCGAAGGCACCAACGTTAGCCCACTAGTTTATGATGTAGTGTGATGGTTGACTTTGTGACATCTGTCAGTTGTGCATGTGTTTGTTTGATAACTTTGTGATTCTTTGTTATAATATTATATGGTAGTGGTAGCGATGAAATAGACCTGGTATCTGGTTGAAATAGACCAAAGGATATTGCAAGCACCTATATATACTTGAAAGTATCCATTTGAAATAGACCGAAGGGGATTGCAAGCACCCATATATGCTTGAGTGTATCCGGTTGAAATAGACTGCAGGGGATTGCAAGTACCCAAATATGATTGGTTGTATGTTTGTATGGTATGAGGTATTTTAGGGGAACTCACTAAGATTTGTGATTACAGTTTTAAGTTTATGTTTTAGGTACTTCTAGTTCCAAGGGGAAGGGCTCATCCTGATCGCACCGCATCACCCTATGGTTTCCGCATCTTGAGATTTTCAGAATTTGTACTCTAACAACATGTTGCTATGAAACACTTTTGACCATTTTGATATTAGTATCGTATGATTTGGATAAATTTAAAAACAAAAATTTATCTGTATTTTTGGGATGTTACACCTAGCTATGGAGTAGCTCATACTCTCAAGCATGACTTAAGGGAGCATAAAATGCACAAAAACAAGCCCTAACTAGATTTATCATAATGAACCATCAAGTTAAGAGCTTTATACCTCCAAAACCTTTCCAAATTTGTGATGATTTTGGATCCACAAGCTCCAACCAAACCAATGCAACTTCAAAAATCTCTTTTTCTTTCAATATTACCAAAAACATTCTCAAAGATCACTTCCAAGCTCAAAACACTCAAATGGAAATCAGGGTTTCGTTCTCAGGGTTTGGAGAGGTGGATGTTGGTCATAAGAAGGTCTAAGGGAAACTTAAGGTGTTTAAATAGGGCTTAAACCCTAAAAATTAGGGTTTGTCCCCGATGGTCGTACGCCCTGCGTACTCCACGTACTCCACGTACGCCCAGCGTACGTGGATGCCTCCGCGACTAAGTTTTTGACCCAGTATGACCAACATACTCCTAGTTTACGCCCAACGTAATGGCCAGGGACCAAAATGCAAGAACTTTTTAGTTAACAACAAAAAGGGAAAATACCTACAATGCAATGTTATACTTCTCCCCACTTGAATCATACTTCGTCCTCGAAGTCCGTCGCTGCAAACAATTCCGGATAATGCTCCCTCATCTTGACCTCATGCTCCCACGTCCATTGTGAACCCTTGAGGTGCTGCCGTTTCACCTTCACCAACCCCAAAACCTTGTTCCTCAAGGTTTTCGTCTTCTAGTCAAGCATCGCCACCGGTTTCTCAATGTAATACATGCAATCATCTACCTGAATATCCTCCAATGGAACCACCGTGGAATCATCAACCAAAAATGTATGCAGCTGAGAGACATGAAACATGTTATGGATCTTACTAAGCTCCTCGGGTAGATCCAAGCGATAAGAAAGCTTGCCCACCCGGGCCAAAACCCTGAAAGGACTAATATACATGTGGCCCAACTTGCCCCTCTTCCTGAATCGGATGACACCTTTCCAAGGTGACACCTTCAGGAGAACCATGTTCCCAACTTGGAACTCTATATCTAGTCAGTGCTTGTCAACATAACTCTTCTACCAACTATGTATTGTCTGAAGTCCACCGCGAACCTGTTGAATCAACTATGTAGTCTTGAGTACCATCTCGGTACTCCCTATGACTCGCTGACCGACCTCACCCCAACATATCGAGGTCTTGCACTCCCTCCCATAGAGCAAATCAAAAGGAGGTCGATCAATGCTTGCGTGATAACTGTTGTTATACGAAAACTAAGCCAAAGGGAGATACGTATCCCAACTCCCACCAAAATCAAATACACATGCCCAAAGCATATCCTCCAATGTCTGGATAGTCCGCTCACTTTGTCCATCAGTCTACGTGTGGAAACTCATGCTGAAATGCAGATGAGTACCCAGCTCATCGTGAAACATCTTCCAGAACCTAGAAGTAAAGCGGACATCTCTACTGAAACCACTGTAATCCGTACCCCATGCCATGCTACAACCTCCCTAATGAAAATGTCAGCCAACCTCTCTATAGAGACACTCTCCTAAATTGGAATGAAATGTGTGCTCTTGGTCAATTGATCCATGAGGACCCATATAGAATCCACTCTGCGTGTTGTTAGTGGAAACTTCGTGATGAAATCCGTAGTAATCTCTTCCCATTTTCAAATAAGGATGTCTAACGGCTGCAAATTTCCGTAAGGTCACTGATGCTCGGCCTTGAATTTCTTGCAAGTCAAGCACATCTCTGCATACCAGACCACATCTCGCTTCATGCATGACCACCAATAGTCGAGTCGGAGATCCCTATAGATCTTTGTTGCTCCAGGATAAATAGAGAACCTTAACTTGTGCGCCTCTTCCATCAAAACCTGGCGCACACCACCCAAATACAAAACCTACACCCTCCAATGAAGGGTCAATAACCCCCGACTACCATAATCGAAGGAATCCACCTGACCTAATATGCGCTCACTCTTCCGGTACTCTTCCTTCATAGCCTCAACCTGATCCTCTCATATATGCTCTAAAAGTGGAGTAATCACCGTCATCCTTAAACACATATCCCTGATCAGAGCCGCGACCGCGACCGCCTTGCGGCCGAGTGCATCGGCCACCAAGTTGGCCTTCCTCGGGTGATAAAGGATCTCACAATCATAATCCTTCACCACATCCAACCCTCTACGTTGCCTCATGTTCAGATTCGACTGATCCATCAAATACCTCAGGCTCTTGTGATCCATGTAGATAGTACAACGGAACCCATAGAGGTAATGTCGCCAAATTTTGAGGAAAACACCACAGCCCCCAACATGCATAGGATAATTTGCCTCATGAGGCTTCAATTGCCTCAAACCGTAAGCAATCACATGACCCCACTGCATCAACACTGCTCCCCAACATGTGATCGATGCATCACAATGTACCACAAAATCCTCAACACCCTCCAACAGGCTTAGAATCGACGCCTCACACAATCTCTGTCTCAGGGTCTCAAAAGTTGTCTGCTGCTCAAGCCCCCAACGAAACATGATGGTCTTCTTCATCAACCGAGTCAAAAGAGTCGCTATCTTGGAGAAATATTGAATGAATTTCCGATAGTAACCCACCAGTCCAAGGAAACTCTGAATCTCATATGGAGACCTCAGAACTTCCCACCTCATCACCGCATTAACCTTGTTCGGATCGAACAAAACATCATTTCGGTTAACAAGGTGCTCTAGAATTTGCACATCGTGCAACCAGAACTCACACTTAGAGAACTACACATATAATCTCTCCCTCCTCAAAGTCTCCAAGACCTCCCTTGGATGCTCCTCATGCTGCTCCTGGGTCATGGAATAGACCAGGATGTCATCAATAAATACAATCGCAGACCAATCCAACATAGGCCTGCATACGTGATTCATGAGGTCTATGAATGCGAATTGAGCATTGGTGAGCCCTAAGGGAATGACCACGCACTCGTAATGACCATAGCGAGTCCGAAATGTCATCTTCTGCATATCCTCCTCTCTCACCCTCATCTGATGATAACCCAAACATAGATCAATCTTGGAAAACCAAGACACACCCTGAAGTTGGTCAAATAAATCGTCAATCCTCCAAAGTGGGTAACAGTTCTTCAGTGTTAGCTTATTCAGCTCCTGGTAGTCAATACACATCCAAAGCGAACCATCCTTCTTCTTCACAAACAAGATCGGTGCTCCACATGGAGAACTACTTGGCCGAATAAATCCCTTGTCTAACAGCTCCTGCAGCTGACTAGACAACTCCTGCACCTCTGGAGGTGTTAATCCATAAGGTGTCTTGGCTATCGGAGCCGCATCGGGAACCAAGTCAATCCGAAACTTCACTTGCCTCTCCGGAGGCACTCCAGGAAAATCCTATGGAAATACATCCGGGGTACTCCCGAACAACCGGAACATCATCCACTGTCGCCTTACCCTTCTCCCGGTATCCATAACATAGGTAACAAGTCCGGAACAACCCTGTTGAAGATAGCGTTTGGCTTTAGCTGCTGAACATAGAGTCATCCCGTGTTGAACAACCTCTCCCTGAATCACCAACTCTCCCCCACTTGACGTCCAAATACGCACCAACTATTACTCGCAATCAATCATTTCCCCGTTGGGGTTCAACCAATCCATACCCAAAATAACCTTGCTCCCATGTAGGGGAATAGGAACCAAATCAATCGGATATCGCTCTCTAAACAACTACAATACACAACCTTGATGGACCCTCAATACCCACACAGGACGATCATCAGCAATCTCAACCTCTAATGGACAATCCAACTCCCCTGTAGCTTCGACAAATCTCCTGCTGAGCGCAAGAGATACAAAGGATCAGGTTGCCCTGGAATCAAACAATACCAAAGTAAAGATATCGTTCACAAGGAACGATCATAAAACAAATCAAACAAATATAAGTAAGAAATCCAACACAAATAAAGAGATAAGGAGAAGATACATACCCATCACCACATTGGGTGCTACACGAGCCTCCTCGGCTATCAGCTGAAAATCCTTTCTCCTCACAACAAGTGCATCCGCCTTGCCCTAGCGTTCATCTGTGATCCTTAAAGTCATTAGAACAGGTGCTACAACTAGTCATGTTGCTGTTAGACTCAACAATCGGCCATTGTATGGCCCCTTTGATTAGAAAGGAAGCAAATCAGTCTCGATCCTTGGGTAGTGGCTATGCAATTCCGACTAAAGTACCCATACTTGTCGCACTTATAGTAGCCCGAACCACTACCACTGCAAGCTCCATCATGCGTCTTTCCTCACTTGTCACAGCAGCCCCAACCTTGTTGGCCTCTCGTTCTCGAATTAAAAACCTTAGGCCTCTATCCCGAACCCTCTGAACTTTGAAAATGATACAACGACTTCCTATTCATCTCTATCTCTAAGTCAATCTCCCTCTTTGTGGCTCACGCTATCATATCATCTAGTTTCTTGCAACTGGATTGGCTCACAAACTGCCTGATATCGCTCCTCAATATCTCGTGGTATCTCACTTTCTTCATCTCCTCATCCACCACAAATTGCGGAACCAATAACGCCCTCTCATGGAACATAGCGGTGATCTCCGCCACCGTCTCAATAGTCTAGTGAAGGTCCTGAAACTCCCTCGCCAACTGTTGGTCCTCAATCAAAGGTGCAAACTCAGCTCGAAACCTTGTCACAAAATCCTCCCAAGTCATCGACTCAACTGCCTCGCCTCCTAAGGCATGTCCAACCTATTCCTACCACTATCAAGCTCTGTCTTTTAGAAGACATGATGCAATTCTGACCTTTGCCTCCTCAAGATAGAGGCTAGATCGGAAGGCATTTCCGAAATCTGCCAACCAGCTCCAACTTGCAATCAGGTCCTCCTTCCCGAAGAACTTCGGAGCGCCACATGCTCAAAACTCTCGGAAAGTCAAAGAGTGGGTTCCCACCATCACCACCATCTTAGAATGAAAAGTGCCCAAGTGCTCATCTAGAATCTCCATAATACACTCCTTGACCGTGCCAAAGATCACATGAGTCTAAACAAATGAAATTATACAAACGAATGTTTGATATATATATATATATATATATATATATATATATATATATATATATAATTTGTTTTTATAATTTCATTTGTTTTGTTTATATATATATATATATATATATATATATATATATATATATCAAAAATTCGTTTTTATAATTTCTTTTGTTTTGTTTTTACATGTTTTTCACGATTCGTTTTTATAACTTTATTTTTTTTACTTTCGTTTTTATATGTTTTTTTTCATAATTTGTTTTTATAACTTCATTTTTAGTACATTTTTCATGTTTTTTCACAATCTATTTTTACAACTTAACTTTTTTACTTCGTTTTCATGTTTTTTTTTTCTCAAAATCCATTTTACAACTTCATTTTTTATTTGTTTTTCAATAAAATGTTTTTAGAACTTTGTATATTTGCTTCGACAATTAGATATAAACTACCTGAACTATAAATTTTCTTAACCAAAGTGGAAATCCTAGATCTATGAGTTTGTCACACATCTAATAACGTTGCATAATTAGTAGTTTTTTCATCTGAGTTCTGACAGTTTACCTATTACCCAGTAACAATACCCTATATATATATATATATATATATATATATATATATATATATATATATATATATATATATATATATATATATATATATATTTCTCACATAAAAAGAATTATAATTACATAACTTACAATATCCATAGTTATTGCGATCATGTAAGATACTAACTGACCGAAGAAAATTATATTTTGGAAGCATAATGCATAATCAAACAAAATAGATAATTTAGTACTAGAGAAAAACCAACAACAAAAACAAGAAAAAATGATGTTTTTTGTTTGAGAAACATATGTAGGATGTTATTATTGTTGTAATAGGTAAATTTTCATATAAGAAAGTTGCTAATTATGCATTGCTATTGGATGCATGAGAAATAAATAGTTCTAGGATTATCATTTGAGTTAATGATTATATAGTTCAATAGTAACACTTAATTGACAAAATAAATATACAAAGCTCTAAAAAAATTATGAAAAAAAAAGTTGTAAAAATGAATTTTGAAAAAAAAAAACATGAAAGTAAAATAAAATAAAAGTTAAGTTGTAAAAATAGATTGCGAAGAAAAATGCAAAAATAGAATAAAATTGAAGATATAAAAACAAATTATGAAATATAACATGTAAAAATGCAAGTAAAAAAATAAAGCTATAAAAATGAATTGTGGAAAAAAATATATATAACTGAATAAACACAATTTCAAAAGTTTAATGAATAATTATAGCTTAAAAAAATTTAGTGACCTAAAATAGCCAAAAAAGAAAGTTCGATCACCTTAGATAGCCAAAAAAATATGGTAACCTGTTATTGTCGGTCATAGTGACCTTTTAGCAAAAATTTAAAAGTTAAGTGACATTTTAAAACTTAAAACGAGTTAAATGATCAAATGAGTACCCGTATTCTATAAGAATTTGTTATTCTCTAAGAAGTTTTTAAAGTTATTTTTAAACTGATGGTTCAAAACTATTGTTTGTCTTCAAAATATTCATCCATTCAAAACATTTATTTTGTCAAAAATAGATAATCTGACATTCTCATAGAATATCATTTTAACAGAATTATCTTAGAATTATAATCTAATTAATTAAAAAAATGAAAATTCAAAATTAAGAAAATCAAATATATCTGAAAATTCGAAACTTTTTATTAATTAAACTTGTGTTTCCTAATTAGTAGATTTTTGGTAAATTAAGAAAGTGAATGTTACCTATTTATGTATACAATAACACAATAATTACTTTGAATAGAATAATATAGGCATATATATATATATATATATATATATATATATATATATATATATATATATATATATATATATATATATATATATATATATATATATATATTCATTATAAGACTAATGACCAAGTTTTCTCTAATATTTGCTTACGAGGAAACTGTATAGGATTAACAAATTGTTTTGTTAATTTTTGCATGTGCTTGTGTATTTTAGTTGTTTCAGTTTTGTTTTGTCTTTAGTTAAATGTTAAAAAACTTAAAATACAAATCGGGGACACAAAATAATTTTGTTAGAATTTAACAAGTGAGCTGATAAATCAACTGCTTTTTTTTTATAATTTTTATCGATCCACATACTTTTGCTAGTAATTGACCATTATGCCCCTAACTTAATTATACAATGTATTTTAAATATTCCAAGGGTTTTTTGGGAGTTGATTTGATTCTCTTTCCAAACACGATGTACCACCACAAAATACAAATAGCTCAATCTTCCTCCTTCAAAGCTTCAATGTGATAAACTCATCGAAACGGAATACAGGCGGCAATTGCTCGTTGCTTTTTCCCCTCCGAACCCATGTTGTTCATATGAACCCAATTCGTATATCCTCTGTTTCCTCATGATTTCCATCCAGTTTTCAATTTTCCAGCGGACTTTTCCTTTTCTCTATGTTCTCAGATCCATTACCATTACACTGGTCTTGAAGTAACCCGACTTTCTCTACCCAAAAGTGTGTGACATTAACCAGAAGTTTTTTGTGAAGTTTACGTGATAGCATTCTGGAGCTCCAATGACACGGTTCTGGATGGCTGTCTTCCCGGTAAATGTAAACCTTATAGTTGAGCGACTCACCAGTCGTGTCAAGAAATGTAGACTCTCCAATCATTGCATTTTGGTCCTTCAACACATTTACAGGGACGAAGATTGCAACACATATACGTCCGCTGAAGATTGAAGTAGGACAAAGTAGGACAAAGTAGGAAGGAACGTCATGAGGAAGGAGTGTTAATTGGTTGAGGCGCATAAAAGATGTGTAATAATTAAAATCTAAAATACACTATCTATTAAAATAAAAGGTATAACCGTCCATTAGGTAATAAATTATGTGGATGAATAAAAAAAATCAGCTCCCATTTAACAAAGCCACTTACAAGCAATCATTGGCAATTTATAAAAGGTTTTAAAGTTTTGCCAAAAGCTAAAATTTTAATTGTTTAAAATTTTGACAAAGCTACCATATTTTAATTAAACAAAAACAAAATCAAAAATTTGTTTTTCAAAATGTAAATCGTACGTTACCTATTTTGAAATTCACAGACGAAGTAATTGTCTTTCGATGTGGGAAAGTGCATCTTCGTATTATTTGGCCAAATAAAGTCTCCTAATCACATATAAACCTCATTAAGATTATCCATTATGAGCATGTTCATGCTTTGTTGTTCATTTAAACAAGTTTTCATCAGTTTCACTCCACCACTTTATGCTTTTAAATCGACCCATGTTATCCACGCATAACAAAATCAATGAAACACGCAAACACGATATGCTCATAACCCCAAGATTATCAGGAAAATCCACACCATTTTAAAGCAAAACAAGCATCGGTGTTTAAAAGTACATCCATACAGATATAAGCAATAGAAATATTGGATTAAGGTCTTACAATCTCAATAAACCTCATTGTTAAGCTATATACTCTGCAACTGATACACCATTCAAAGGCTTAAGCATGCTTTATCCATTCGCCAACAAATACATCTGGAACCAAAAAAACAAATAGATTAATTGATGAATATATGTTCAACCACCATCTACTAGACTAAAAACAACAAATAACAAGCCGAAATTTTTACAGTTGATTAGAAAGATCCATCCATAATGACAGGAAGATCATTAAAGCTCCAAAGATCCACTGCATTTCCATCATCTTGAGCTGCATCTCCATTCAGGAAAGCATCCCAGTTCCCTTCAAAACAGGGCATCTGAAAGAGCGACTCATCAACCTTTTCAGGTTTTTTAGCAGGATTCACATCATCAACCTCTGAGAAAACAGATGTAATATCAGGAGTCATTACACAATGCTCCCCCCAACCAAAGTCAGAACAACCAAAAGAGTTGCTCCCCTGATCAGAATTGAAGTGAAAGACAGCAGCTGCACTCTCAGATGGAGTAAATAGTTTGGGTTTAATCCCCATAGTAGTAGCAGCAGCAATAGGGTTAACTTCTGGTTTCTCTTCTAATGGGAAGTTAACCTTTGCCTTCTTCCCTCGGATCCTTCTTGCCTCTTCATCATAAGCCCTAGCGGCTTCTTCAGCAGTATTAAAAGTTCCAAGCCACACACGAACGCCTTTCCTCGGGTCACGGATCTCTGCCGCCCATTTGCCCCATGGGCGTTGACGGATCCCTCTGTACTGGTTTTTCCTTTTCCTTGAACTTGATTTCTCAGGTTCATTATCGGACTTCACAGGTTTTGAGCCTGAATCGGAATTTAGAAAAAAAATAATAATAATAAATAAACTTTTTGGTTTATAAAAGACATAAAAAGGAAAGTAATATGGTATATGATGTTCTAGAATGCATTGAAAAGCTTCAGAGATCATCATCTAACGATTTTAACATTAATTAAATCAACGCGAAATCTAAGGAATTAAAAACATTATCTTTCGAATTTGAGCTACAGGGAAATCAATTTTTTTTATGAAACAAATTAAAATAGTATAGTTATAAACCATTTGCTAAGAGATAGATAAGTATTACCAGAGCCTTTGGAGACAGACAAATTTGAAGGGCTAACAAAATGCTCCACAACTTCGGCTTCGATTTCGTCCTTAAATCCTTGAAAAGCAGCCTCAAACTCATCTTCAACATCAAAGATCTCAGATCGTATGGGCTTCGAGTAGCATTTGCTAGGGTTCTTTACAAACTCAGTCTTCCGCAAAAGGTCGGTGGTCAGCCGGCGAGACCGGTTCGCCGTAGGTGCTATGAAATCGGAGATGATCGCACCACCACACATTTCTACCAATGAGTTCCACCTCGAGAAGCAATGGGTTAATCTGGGTATGTAAAAATTTGGGGAAAATATTGGTTCTTGTTCTTGATTCTTGATTCTTGATTGTTGAAGGTGTAACGGAGAAATATGTATTTTTTATATACCCTCAAGATAGGCAGACGCTATAGTTAGTTTTACTTTATTACCCTTGTAGTGGACGTATATTTTCGTAATACTCGGTGTTTGTCCGTACATCATCAGCCGTCATATGATTTTTCTTTTTGGCGTATACGCTTTCGTTTTGTTTTTTTTCTTGTGTTGTTCATTTTTGGGTTCTCTTTTCCAACGATAGTCATATGATTATTATCTTCATACTATTATAAAGATATATACGGTTTCTTGTATAAAAGAGTTTTAGTTACGTTAAATGTGATCACACATAACATATTTTAGTGTATTTTGTTTGGAGTTATACATTGACAAGTTAGGCGAGCTTATAACTTGAATGTATTTTATTTCACACTTTAATTTAGTTTTAGAGGTAATCATGAAAAGCAAGATTGAGTAAATTAATATATGCATTAAAGTAACGTGTAAACTGTAAAGTATGAATTAAAATTTGATAGGGGGACGAAAAAGGTTGTATGTACAAAGTAACTTTAGTGTGATAGTAGTAGATAATATATATATATATATATATATATATATATATATATATATATATATATATATATATATATATATATATATATATATATATATATATATATATATATCATTTGAGAACTCATAGTTTATTAGAACCCGAAAACTAAAGGTGGAGCATTTGATCAAAAAAGTTAAAGGTCTAGATCAAAGATGACATATTTGTAGCTATCGACAATCTTAATGGTACCCTTAACATTTTAAATTAAATTAGGAGGGTAATTATGGTAGAGAAAATTTAAATACTTATTAATTAATCAAACTTAAAAATAAAAAAACAAATTCCTAATTAATGTAAAAATCCTTAAATTAATCTTTCACTATCTCGTATCTTTCTCCTTCTCACGATTTCTTCACCTGTTCATCGACTCCCTCGCTCTCCATCGACTGCCTCCTTAGTCCTTACAACCTCCAAAGACCACCTCCCTCCGCCCTCCAACGACAACCCCTACCTCTGTTAATGACCACCACCTACATCAGCCATATCCCTCGGTTGTTATAAAACACAAAGAAGAAGTTGAGAGTTCAAACCCTAATTTGATCGGTTAGGGCTCTGAAACGTTGCCAAAACAATCATCGGTGACGAAGGACACAGAGGAGTCTCAGGCGGAGAACGCACCATGTTTCCATTGGAGCTGATGTCATTCACGGTCTTATTCTTCTATTTCTAGATGAGCCGATGTCTGGTGGCCTCGATTCCATCGGTGTTGGCCGCCCCTGACTCTAACAGAATCAAACTCCATCGTTGTTGATGTATCGGTCTATAGTACACAACTATTGTTGTATATGGATCCAAATTCCATATATCAATCTCTGTATCGATTTCTTCTCGATTAGACGACCAAAGTTCAACAAGATATCAGAATCGCAACAAAACCGGTTCTGAAAATGGCTAGATCCGCTAACATACCTTTCATTTTCATAAGCATTTTAACAATCACCGCCATGTATATGTGTAATGCAGAAGAAGCATACATCGATTTCGTCAAGAAGGTTGTCTCTTGCTATTGGGACACCTGAATAACAAGAAGTACTTGCTAAGTTGACGAGGTTTAGTGATGTTCTTCTTCTAACTTCAGAGGAGGTTTGCACTATCTTTTCTCTTAATACACAATTAAAAGCAACAAACACAAAGTATTTCAACAACCATCATGAGTTAAACTCCACATCATCTTCATATTCATGAACTGCTTGAAGTGGACCACTTCCAAATATCGATCCATTGTCTTCTGAAATAGTGTCTAAAGGACCATTTCCAAATAGACATATTTGTGGCTCTATACGATTCATACATTGGTATTCATCATCTGATAAACTCCAGCTGAATATGTCAATGTTTTGCCTTATCCTTTTAGGCTTCACACTGCATGGTAGCACACTCGTGCCTCTTTGAAGCCCCCACCTCCGAATAATGTAACATACACGTTCAGTTATCATGTTTTGTTAGTTTAAAAAGTGAATAATATTATGAAATATTATATGATATTAAGCGTTGAGTTCTAACAAGATAGTTTTTTACGAGATTTGATGTAAAACTATGTTTATAATCATTCGGAAAGTATTGGATGTATTGGAAGTCTTACGAGATTCCGATCAAAAGTCAAATATTGAAATTAATGAAAATATAAAGTTGGAAATAAATAAAAATAATGTTATTGAAAGTTGTAGATTATCTCGTAAGAAATGTTTGGGCGAAAACCTCGTCGAACTCCGAGCTATAACGAAGAAGTTATGACTTCTTAAAGTTTTGCGACAGAACCGACACGACGACATAAGACGTAAAAAGTGAGTTTTTGATAAACCACTTTTTAGCCTTAGTGATCTAAATAAAAGTTGTAGTATTCATTAAACCGAGAATTTTCATAAAAAGAACGTCAAAATCTGACTTCGTATGAGGAAGTTATAATTTTTCCAAAATACGGTATAACAGTAGACAGCTAAAAACTCGAAATAAAGATCGAGTGATTTTTATCCGACACAACCTAAAAGAGAATCGAAATTCTCGTCAATAATAGTACAACACTAAAAAGACAGACGAAAACGGACGTCGGATGAAGAAGTTATGAAATTTTAACGGACTTTTCCTGTCCTGGCCTGTTAAAAATATAATATTAAAAATGAAGTCAAAATTATCCGACGGAGTCTAAACGAAAATTGTAGAGTATAATGTCACCTACGCGTGGATATAAAGAACGTAAAAAACGGAGCTCGTATGCGAAAGTTACAAATTTTTGAAGTTTGGAAATTCGGAGTACGCCCAGCGTACTCGTGTTCACGGTCCAAGATTGGCCACGTCGCCTATTCCTCGCAATCGACACATATCACGCAGGTTCGACACGTCTGATGCCATGCATCAGGGTACGCCCAACGTACTAAGTTGTACGCCCAACGTAATGGCTAATAGAGTAGTACGCCCAGCGTACTTGAAGATTACGCCCAACGTAATTCGGGTTTCAGCTACTATAAATAGAAAGCAAGACCTCCGGGTTTTTGTTTACAAAATCTATTCTCTCTCACTCTCTACTTCTTCTCTAGCTACTTTTAACCCCCCGAGGTCCTGGTATCATCCCGACACCCGAAGCAAGTCTCGACGCTCCGAAATTCCCGAGAAAATCATATTTTCAAGTCGAAACTCTGCCTGCGTAAGGTCGGTTTTCAACTAAAATTTCCCGTTTTCATCAAAGAAAGTCATTTTTAGGCACGAAGTGCTTCCCAAATTACTATTTTAACCTCGGTTATTTCACGGTGAGTTCAATATATAGGAACAATTGTATGTTATGTGTTATATGTGTTATGTGCTTTTTTGTGTTATTATTTCATGCTATTATGGTAGCAAAGCTATACCTTTGACCATGTGAATATTGGAAGGACTTAGATTCACAGTGGTTTTGGTATGTAGCCTCTGGCCGTGTAGAGCATGTCTTGTAAGAGAATGACTTCTACCCTTATGGCATTGGCAGAAGGTTAGATAGGGCTAAAAGCCTCAAATCTACCAAAATGTTTAAATCAGAAAGTGTATGTCTTCTGTGCCATTTGGGCCGAAACTTTATTGATGTATATCAAGTATTGAAATTTTTATGTCTCATTGATTGTATATCTTTGAGTTAAATCAATGATTGATATGGAAAGCTTGTCACATGATTCACATGTGCCTTTGTTGTTCCTTATTCCTCTTTGCTTCTGCCATATTGAAGTGTGTGTGTGTGTGTGTGTGTGTGTGTGTGTATATATATATATATATATATATATATATATATATATATATATATATATATATATATATATGACATAACATTATATTGTATATATTATTGAACTCACTAAGCGTCACCGCTTACCCCTCTTAGTGTTTAACAATTGCAGGTAATAAGCATCCAATATAGTCATATACTGTTGGAAGATTTAGAATAGTTTATACTATTACTTTTGTACTTGGATATACGTTTGTATAAAAGCTTTAATATCCTGGGTAGTTATGTAATATACTAAAACTTAGTCGGTTTGTATCCGGTCTTTTGTAATCAAATTATCAATGTAAAATATTATTTTTGAATATGCGTGTAGCATGTTTTGGAGTATCTTGGAGTAACAATGTCTTTAGTATGAAAGTTTGGGTCTTTCAAATAACCTTTGCCAATCACAAATAAATAATTACATTTTTTCCCCTAACCAATGCTTCCTTCATATTTTAAACTATAAGGTATGTTTTTTGTTTCTTTTCTAGACTGAATAAACTGTCTTAATGAGACTAAATATCTTATGAAATGTGTCACTAGGCATCACTTGAGCACAAATAGCTTAATAATTGAGGATATACAATAGAAAAACAATTAATTTGTGGCTATTGTGATAGGAATTTAACATGTTCATCATGTGTTTGTATAGATGTGACATAATTTGATAACATTAATAGTTTTTCATTTTTTTGAAATCTTCATATTTCCTAGGTGTCAGTAGACCTTGTGATTAACCATTAAGTTCAAGTTTATCTTACAAGAAGCGCAAATGTTGTTCAAGAAAACATGGACCTTGAATTTCAACACAATGATGAACACTTTTCCTTTATGAAATGTGGATAACATGTTGCTGACAACATGCTTTTCTAGAATTGTTCACCAGGTAAATATTTGCACATTCAAACCACATCACAAATGAAGCTTGCAAATAATCACTGTAATAAGCATAAAAAGTTCAAAAATACAGTGACATGAATAGTGAAAGTTTGATGAAGAACTCTTCAAATACTTGTTAGGTGGGATTCGACTATAAGAGTGTAGTGATTCACTTGTAAATCACAAGTGAATCATATATGAATTACATGTGATTCATGTTTGAATTACATGTAAATCACACGTAAATCATGAATTACATGTCATTCACATGTAGATCACAAGTGAATCACACAATAATTATATGTGATTCACATGTATATAACATGTAATTCACATATGAATTACATGTGATTCACATGTAATTCACATACGATTCACTTGTGATTCACATGTAAATCACAAGTGAAACACATATGAATTACTTGTGATTCACATGTATTCACATGTAAATCACAAGTGAAACACATATGAATTACTTGTGATTCACATGTAGATCACAAGTGAATCACATAAGAATTACATGTGATTCACATGTAAATAACATGTAATTCACATATGAATTACATGTGATTCACATTTAAATCACAAGTGAATCACATATGAATTACATGTGATTCACATGTAAATAACATGTAATTCACATATGAATAACATGTAATTCACATATGATTCACTTGTGATTCATATGTATATTGTAACATCCCGGAATATCAAAAGTAAAGTTGAAGGGATAAAAGAGTAATTTGGAAGGGGAACTCGGCGAGTCCATGGGTGGACTCGACGAGTAGGGTCGCGACTTGGTCGCGTGTTAAGTGGCCGACTCGGCGAGTCTGCGGATGGACTCGGCGAGTAGGCGCTGAGTGGAGAAAACCCTAAATCCGGAGGATGAGCCCTATATAAAGAACATAACATCCTTTCCCCCAGCCTCTCTATTCTCTCTTAAGTCCAGAAAGCCTAGTTGTCGTGTGTGAGAGGATCAAAGTGCATTTGGAGGCTTGGAGAGGTGGTTGTTGAAGAAATCTTGAAGGAGAGAGGCTTGGATCAAAGGGCTTTGCAAGGAATCGAGTTGATATTCTATTGGAGCTTCCTTTTGAGGTATTATTTCATTGTTTGAGCTGCTATTATCTTGATTCATCATTTTTGGAGGTGTTAGAGATCTTATCCTTTGGTGTATTGGAGTTTAGAGGTTAGATCTGAGGTTGCTACCTCAGATCTGGAATGGAGAAGGGTTAGAATGCATAAAAGTCCCTGTTTGTGAGTGATTGAAGGAGCTATCTTGTCCCAAACCCAAACCCTAGAGTGAAAAGGCCTAGATCTCTTTGGATTCACGTAAAGTTTGCCACTTTACGTGATGGGTGGCCTTAGGAGGGGTAGATCTATGGTTTGGATCATTTGCATGGCTTGGAAAGCCTCTGTATGGATTCAGACCCGGTGGTACTCGGCGAGTCACATGGGTGGACTCGGCGAGTTGCTTGAAGATAAGCTGGGACTCGGCGAGTTGGAAGAACAACTCGGCGAGTTGGATAAAGATGGCCTGGAACTCGGCGAGTTGGAAGAACAACTCGGCGAGTAGGTTGAAGATAGCCTTAGACTTGACGAGTCTGTTCTTGGACTCGGCGAGTCTTGACGAAGAGTCCCAATCCTTTCTGGTTGAGCCGTGAATCGGTGAGTCAAGGGGTGACTCGGTGAGTGGTGTGTGAGTGGACTCAGAGTTGTTGGACTCGGCGAGTCTCGGGGTGACTCGGCGAGTTGAGTCGTGGATTGGGGAGGTTTTGTGTTTGAGGACTCGGCGAGTCATCGGGTTGACTCGACGAGTAGAGTCAGTTAGGGGTTGACTTTGACTTGCCTTGACCAAGAGTAACCAGTTGTCTTCCATGGGGTATTTTGGTAATTGTTGGTTATTGTTTTGAGTTCAGTGTTTTGGTGGTTGGCGGGTGGTGGAAATCTTATCAGTGGTCGCAGCAGCTTGGGTTTATCTGTTTAGTCGGCAGTTGCAAGGTGAGTTATCCTCATTACATCAACAGGGTCTAAGGCACCAAGGTCGGCCCTTTATCGGATTGAGATCCGGGTATTTGTTGTTATGTTATTGCTTTGATATGTTTGCATCCTGGTAGTTAGAATGGTACGTGTTAGAGACCTGGTTGAGGTCGGTATCCTGTTATGTAGGGTGATGCTATGCTAGTGACCGGTTAGGTCGGTATCCTGGTTAGGATGATGAGATGTTATGTGATCTGTCTGATCGGTTTGTTGACTGTGGATTATTATATGATTGTATGTTTATGTGCACATGGTTGTTGTACTGGAGTTAGGTTGAGGCGGGTCCTGCTTTGTGCTGTAGGCCAAGATACCCAGGGCGAACCGGTTGTCCCGAAGGCCCAGCGAGTAGTCCGGATAGGCTGTAGGCCCCAAGAGGGCGGACCAGACGTGCCGAGGCTCGGAGAGTGGACCAGACCGACTGAAGACCCGGTGCGGGCGGACCAGTCATACTGTAGACTCAGAGAGTGGACCAGGTAGATTGAAGGCCCAGTGCGGGCGGACCAATCATACTGCAGACTCGATGTATATGGCTAGACTCGGAGGGTGGACCAGGTGGACTATTGGCCAGTGCGGTGGACCAGTCACACAGTAGACCCGAAGTGCATGGTTGTTCTGTGATCGGATATGTTATGGCATGTTATGCGTGTATGGTATATGTGGTTGGTATTTTGGGGATATCTCACTAAGCTTTCGGGCTTACAGTTGTGGTTTAATGTTTTTCAGGTTCTTTGGGAGACCGTGGCAAGGCGAAGGCGTGATCGTACCGCTCCTCATGTTTTTGTCGTGATGTGATTATGAGAATACTTTAAATAAATTGTATTGAAAACCTTTTTGTAATAATTTAATGATATCGGGTTGTTTTTGAAAAGTTTAAATTGGTTGGAATTTTTCGGTCGTCACAAGTTGGTATCAGAGCCTTGGTTTGAGTGAATTGGAGGAACACTCGTGTGACTCCAGTCTCAAATCGAGGAGAGTTTTCAAAAGAGAATTTAAAATGGTTTTCAAAATGGGTGAAGGAGGACGCGGAGGTACGATAAGCCGGCGCCAGTAAGTAACCCCAAAATACCATACATGATATTTGTTTTTGAGATTTGTTAGAACAGCATGCTAGTGCTAAGCTAGGGATCTTCAGGATTTCATGATAATGTTGCCTAATTTGTGATGCCTGTAGCCTAGGGTTTCCTTGTGGGAGATTTCCAGTGTTCCTATAGTGGTGTGGGTTGAGCGCTTGTTTGTATGATTTCTCTAGGGCGTTGTGGTAGTACTTCATACAAATGTGGGTAGGTGTGGAAGGTAGTATTGGCCCGTACTACTGAAAGCACAGGACCCATACGCGTATCAGGGAAACCATGACCTCTAGGGTTGGGTTGAGAGTTGGTTCCCGGGTTGTGGGAAGTGTCTGAGATTTTGTGGTGTTTTTCAGTATGGAGATTCCGAGGCATGCTGGGAGTGGATCCGGGTCAGGATCAGGAGCAGGAGAGGGAGTTCAGGGCGGGTCTGTGCCGCCCGAGGTTGTTGGTCAGATGAGCTCGTGTGAGTTGGATGCGAGGATTCGTGAGATCCTGCATGATGAGGTTGCTGCATTGTTCCGGGCTAAGTTGTCGGAACTGTTTGGGTCGATCAAGGCCGCCATGGTTGAGTATTTTGATGAGCGCTATGCGGCTCTCGCAGAGACGGCTGCCGCGGCAGCTACAGCGGCTGTAGCAGCGGCAGGAGGAGGAGTTGGTCGGGGTTTTCAGTATCAGGACTTCGATAATACGAAGCCTCCAACCTTTGATGGAGTTCAGGACCCGATTGTTGATATGAGATGGTTATCGGACGTGGAGGGGTGTTTCTTCACGTGTTCATGCCCTGCTGATCAGAGGGTGAGGTGTGCTCTGAACCTGTTGAGGCTTGGGGCGAAGGATTGGTGGAGATTGACCACGGGGTCATACTCGGATGTGCAGAGGGCTGCGGTTTCATGGGATCAGTTCAGAGAGATGTTCAGCACTCGTTATGTTCCGCAAGTTGAGAGGGAGAGATTGGCTCAGGAGTTCCTTGAGCTGAAGCAGGATTCGGAGTCGGTGACTGAGATCACCAGGATGTTCACTGAGAGGGCGATGTTTTGCCCTGAGTTCGCTTCGGAGCAGGCTCAGATGTCCCGATATATGAGTATGCTCAAGAGGGATATCAGACAGTTTGTGTCTACGCATAGGTGCGAGACTTTGTTGGAGTTGCAGGAGGCCGCTAGGCGGCGTGAGTTAGAGATCGAGTTGCAGTTGCGTGAGCTGAGGCAGGCTCCGGTGCAGTTGTAGCCGGCGCCAAAACGGTCCAAGACCGTTGATTCTAGAGTGGGGGATCTGAGCAGCCACACTTGTGGGAAGTGTAGGAGGAGTCACACCGAAGTTTGTAGGTCCGGTGGTGCATGCCGCAAGTGCGGAAAGGAGGGGCACTATGCGAGGGATTGTAGGCAGTCAGCGCCGGTTCGGGATTTGAGGATTTGTTATCATTGTCATCAGGTTGGACATTTGAGGGTCAACTGTCCACAACTTGCTGCAGGACCGGTGCAGGCTCCATCACCGGCCACTTTGAGGATCACAAGTGGAGGTCAGGGTGGAGCGGAGCCCCCAAGGGCTCAAGGTCGTTCTTTTCAGCTTATAGCAGAGGAGGTCAGGGCAGTGCCGGAGGCAGCTGCGGGTATGTTTCTTTCTTGATGTCTTGTTATTTTTATGATTATTGTGGAATATAGTTATCTGCTAGTCTCATGTGTGGTTTTCGGTATTATATTCGTTGATTTTGAGGGTTATGGTATGGTTATGGGTTTAGTGTTGGGAATTTCGTTGGTTTTCATTCATGAAGGTTGTTAGTGGAAATCTGGCGTTGGTTTGAATGTCGGGTAGCATCTGCAGTCTGAGGAGTGGTTAGCTGAAGATCGAGTTCTTTTGAGCCGGGATGATCAGTGTTGATATGTGATTTCGTGAAGGTTGCTCGTGCTAGTGGGAATCAGTTCGCGTGTAAGTGTTGGTCTTGTGCAGGGTTGTTCTGGGAGGTCGGTGATAGCGGCCGGTGGTTGATAGTCAGTGCCCTAAGTGGGGGAGAATTGGAAAATTCTCTGGATGATCGTTGAGTATGTGAGGTTGTTGAGCTGTCTGGAATTCAGCAGTGATCTGTCAGCCCAGAGTGTAGGCTGGTATGAGTAAGTGTCGGGCATGCGGGGCGGGATGCAGACCTAGGGCATTTGATTGTGGAGGGCCTGGGATCAGGCCGGGATCGATTATGTGTGATGGAGATAGAGTTCGGAACCCCTAGGGGGATAGAACAGTATGCATGGGAGGATTTCCCGGATAGATGACTCGGATGAGGAATGCTAGTTGAGCGGTCCGGATAGACTGAAGGCCGATAGGCGTACCAGTCTGGCCGAAGGCTCGGAGAACGGTCCAGCCAGACTGAAGGCCCTGGAGGATGGTTCAGATTGGCTGAAGGTTCTGAGAGTGGTCCAGGTTGGCTGAAGGCCTGGTAAGGCGGTCCAGTCATGCTGAAGACTCTACAGGTATTGTTAGATCAGTGCGAGGAAATGGTTTGAGTATGTTGCTTTGTGTTAGCATTAGAAGGTCTGGCCCCGGGTATTGATCTTGATTAGTGGAGATAGTGCATGGGCTTGAGAGTCCATGCGATCAAAGTCAGAGCATGTGTGTTTGATGGATAGTGGTTACGCTATGAAGGAGTGGTGTAGCATTGGGCGAGCGTCGTGGTACTTGTGGTAGTGTCAAGGCAGCCAAGTGGTTTTCCTTGGTAAGGATAGGGAAGAATGTAGCTCCGAGAGGGAGTGTAAGTTCATGGAAGTGAAAGCAGCAATGCATAGTTATGGTTAGAGTAATCCAAGTATGGTCATTGAGCAGCGTGTTTGCGGTAGTGGTATGGTATCACATCCGGATTGGATGTCTACTGAGGTCACGGAAGGAATTATGAGGGTGTAGAGCCAAGAGGCTTGGAAGGGATGCAGGGATAGAGTCTTGGATTCCCAGTTCGATCTTGATCAAGGAATGGAGTATGTAGGGGTAATTCATCCTGGGGGATGTTTGGGGGTGTCGTCAGTGTGATGGGTTTTTCCAACCCGAGGGTGCTAGAGCTAGTTCAGCATGTGTATGTGATTGCAAGAGGAGAACTCATGGGAGTCGCTCTGAAGAATGTGTCATTTTATTGGCATGGGATGAATAGAGTCGGACTCGGATCGGGAGTCCGGTGGTTCGTGGTTAATTCTAGCTCGTATGGGTTGAGCAATTGTTGTAATTTGGAGCAGTGATGCATCATGGGTAGTACTCAGTTGTTAAGTGGGGTTATCAGAGAGTAAACGTAACGACCTGTTCTCGGTATGTTAATTTATTGGTAATTGTTGTGAGTTTTCAAGAGGGACTCGGCGAGTTATAGCCTGACTCGCCGAGTCGGGTCGCGCATCTTGTGCACGCGGGAGCCGGCGACTCGGCGAGTCCATATCCTGGACTCGGCGAGTCCATCCGTCTGGGTGAAACCCTAACTCCCCGAGTTTTGCTCACTATTTAAACCCCATTATAGCCTCCATCTCGTCACTTTCCCCCTGAGAGCACTGTGAGAAACCCTAAACCTTCCTCTTGTGAGCTTATATGTGATCTTGTTCCATTTTGTGAAGGGGTGAAGAAGGAGAAGAAGAAGGAAGCAAGGAAACGAGTTCTCGTGCCAAGATCCAAGATCAAGGGTGAACTTATTTAGGTATTTTCGGAGTTCTCTTCTAGTTTCATGCTTAAACTTCCATTAGAGCTCTTTTAAGGGCTATTTGATGCTTGTTCCAAGCTTTATGCTTGCTTGATTGTGTTATTAAGCCGAAATACCTTTGGATCTGAGTGTTAGGGTGTTGAAGAGTCCAGATCCACTGTCTTTTTGGAGTTACATTGCTTATAAGCCATGGATCTACCCTTATTGTGCATATTTTAGTCTTATTTCCCTCATTCATGTGGTTGTGCACGTAAAGTTGGAAACTTTACGTGGTAAAACAGCTTAATGGACCTAGATCTATCATTTGCATGTGTTGGATTCAAGAGAAATCGAGTAAAAACATGTTGCATGGCGGCGACTCGGCGAGTCGGAAGAACGACTCGACGAGTCAGGTCGCGAGTCCCGAGTTCTCCAGTTTCTTCAGTGTCGAGTGTACGAGGTGAGTTAGGGAGTGGACCCAGCGAGTTAAGAGTAGACTCAGTGATGGAGGGACTCGGCGAGTTGTTCATACAACTCGGCGAGTCCAAGGCAATCTCCTTGAGGATTAAGAACAACTCGTCGAGTCTGTTCATCTGACTCGGCGAGTCGGATGAAGATCATCTGAGTTCTTGGATCCAGAGGGTACTCGTCGAGTCGATGCCACACTCGACGAGTAACAGCATGTAAGAGTTGAACGGAGAGTCTAGGACTCGGCGAGTCGGGTATCCCGACTCGGCGAGTCAGCCCTGTGTAAGTCAACTCTGACCAAGGGTAAAAGAGTCATTTTACCCTGAGTATAGTGCTGGTGATTGATTGAGTATGTTTATGGATTTGTAGCCGAGGAGATTCAGGAGCAGCAGCCGTTAGCTTTCCGAGCCACGCACTCAGCCGCCAGTTTACGAGGTGAGTTCCCTTTCAGTAGGAACGGGTCTAAGGCCACAATGCCGGCCCGTTTAGCTAGCAGTAGTATCCGGATGTTATCCGACGCAGTAGTTAGCATGTTTGATGCCTTCGTGGCTCAGACAAGATTATGTGTGTTCATGTTAGTGATATGTTATGCTATGATCAGTCAGCTTCGGGCTCCGGTCCGATGTCAGCTTCGGACTTCGGTTCGATGTAGGGGACAAGGTCCCAGTCAGCTTCGGACTTCGGTCCGATGTCAGCTTCGGACTTCGGTTCGATGTAGGGGACAAGGTCCCAGTTAGCTTCGGACTTGGTCCGATGTCAGCTTCGGACTTCGGTCCGATGTAGGGGATAAGATCCCGGTCAGTCAGCTTCGGACTTCGGTCCGATGGAGGGGGCAAGGCCCCGTATGTGCTTGATATATTATTGTATGGTATGTGGTAATTTGGGGGGGAGCTCACTAAGCTTCGTGCTTACAGTTTCAGTTTTGGTTTCAGGTACTTCAGCAAGCAAAGGGAAGAGCTTGGGATGATGGCATCGCACACACCACCGCCTCAGCTTTAGCCTGGGATTGATTTAGATGTTTGATCTGATGTAGTATGATACAGTTCTCCGCATAGTATTTTATTATGTTTTGGAATACATCACGTATGGTTTTATTATATGATGCTCTGATTACAGTTTTGATTATATTAAAATAAAAATTTTTGGGTCGTTTCAGTAAAGCCGGTGGCCGGATTGAGACGGTGGTCAGGACACCATAAGAAAGGAGAAGGTGAGTTCGAGTTTCGAAGGTTGTGCCTTGAGGAACCTGGTTTGGTTAATGCCAGATGGCACGTTGCGGGAGTAATTCTAGAGTTGAGTTGCCGCAGGCTTCAAGGACGAAGCCTAATCTAAGTGGGGGAGAATTGTAACATCCCAGAATATCAAGAGTAAAGTTGAAGGGCTAAAAGAGTAATTTGGAAGGGGAACTCGGCGAGTCCATGGGTGGACTCGACGAGTAGGGTCGCGACTTGGTCGCGTGTTAAGTGGCCGACTCGGCGAGTCTGCGGATGGACTCGGCGAGTAGGTGCTGAGTGGAGAAAACCCTAAATCTGGAGGATGAGCCCTATATAAAGAACATAACATCCTTTCCCCCAGCCTCTCTATTCTCTCTTAAGTCCAGAAAGCCTAGTTGTCGTGTGTGAGAGGATCAAAGTGCATTTGGAGGCTTGGAGAGGTGGTTGTTGAAGAAATCTTGAAGGAGAGAGGCCTGGATTAAAGGGCTTTGCAAAGAATCGAGTTGATCTTCTATTGGAGCTTCCTTTTGAGGTATTATTTCATTGTTTGAGCTGCTATTATCTTGATTCATCATTTTTGGAGGTGTTAGAGATCGTATCCTTTGGTGTATTGGAGTTTAGAGGTTAGATTTGAGGTTGCTACCTCAGATCTAGAATGGAGAAGGGTTAGAATGCATAAAAGTCCCTGTTTGTGAGTGATTGAAGGAGCTATCTTGTCCCAAACCCAAACCCTAGAGTGAAAAGGCCTAGATCTCTTTGGATTCACGTAAAGTTTGCCACTTTATGTGATGGGTGGCCTTAGGAGGGGTAGATCTATGGTTTGGATCATCTGCATGGCTTGGAAAGCCTCTGTATGAATTCAGACCCGGTGGTACTCAGCGAGTCACATGGGTGGACTCGGTGAGTTGCTTGAAGATAAGCTGGGACTCGGCGAGTTGGAAGAACAACTCGGCAAGTTGGATAAAGATGGCCTGGAACTTGGCGAGTTGGAAGAACAACTCGGCGAGTAGGTTGAAGATAGCCTTAGACTCGACAAGTCTGTTCTTGGACTCAACGAGTCTTGACGAAGAGTCCCAATCCTTTCTGGTTGAGTCGTGAATCGGTGAGTCAAGGGGTGACTCGGTGAGTGGTGTGTGAGTGGACTCAGAGTTGTTGGACTCGGCGAGTCTCGGGGTGACTCGGCGAGTTGAGTAGTGGATTGGGGAGGTTCTGTGTTTGAGGACTCGGTGAGTCATCGGGTTGACTCGGCGAGTAGAGTCAGTCAGGGGTTGACTTTGACTTGCCTTGACCAAGAGTAACCAGTTGTCTTCCATGAGGTATTTTGGTAATTGTTGGTTATTGTTTTGAGTTCAGTGTTTCGGTGGTTGGCGGGTGGTGGAAATCTTATCAGTTGTCGCAACAGCTTGGGTTTATCTGTTTAGTCGGCAGTTGCAAGGTGAGTTATCCTCATTACATCAACAGGGTCTAAGGCACCAAGGCCGGTCCTTTATCGGATTGAGATCCGGGTATTTGTTGTTATGTTATTGCTTTGATATGTTTGCATCCTGGTAGTTAGAATGGTACGTCTTAGAGACCTGGTTGAGGTCGGTATCCTGTTATGTAGGGTGATGCTATGCTAGTGACCGGTTAGGTCGGTATCCTGGTTAGGATGATGAGATGCTATGTGATCTGTCTGATCGGTTTGTTGACTGTAGATTATTATATGATTGTATGTTTATGTGCACATGGTTGTTGTACTGGAGTTGGGTTGAGGCGGGTCTTGCTTTGTGCTGTAGGCCAAGATACCCAGGGCGGACCGGTTATCCCAAAGGCCCAGCGAGTAGTCCGGATAGGCTGTAGGCCCCAAGAGGGCGGACCAGACGTGCCGAGGCTCGGATAAATTGTATTGAAAACCTTTTTGTAATAATTTGTATTGAAAACCTTTTTGTAATAATTTAATGATATCGGATCGTTTTTGAAAAGTTTAAATTGGTTGGAATTTTTCGGTCGTCACATATATCATAAGTGAATCACATATGAATTACACATGATTCACATGTAAATAACATGTAATTCACATATGTGAATTACATGTGATTCACATGTAAATCATATGTAATTCACATATGATTCACTTGTGATTCACATGTAAATCACAAGTGAATCACATATGAATTATATGTGATTCACATGTAAATCACATATTAATCACATGTAATTCACATATAAATCACATATCAATTACATGTGATTCACATGTAAATAACATATGAATTACACACAAGTGAATCACAAATGAATTGCGTCTATATGCACACATGCATTTTGTGTGAGTTATTCGTTAATTATTTTTAAAAAATTTCTTGTGAATTTCACATTTTAATCTTAAAAGATACAATCACATATGAATCTTACATGATATATACATCTGCATTTTTGTGAGTGTTATTGCATTAATCATTTTTTTAATTTTCTTGTAGATTTCGAGGAATTTATGGAAAATATTGAAGAAGTGAAAAGTGATAAATTGAAGGAAATTAGAAAATGCTGATATGAAAAATGATAACACTGTGAAACTTTGTAGCATTTTTATTTTTATTTTTATTTTATTTTGTATCGATTAAAATAGTTGTACTATTATGTTTATAGATTGAATAATAAAAATGAGATTATTTATGATTTATTTAGGAATATTATAGTATAAGAAATATGCATATATGCTTTTGAAAAAATATGCATATATGTACCTAAAACATTGACTTTTTGTTAAAAAAATTAGATTTTTTTTAAATATTCTAGTTTTTTTTTAATTTACAAAGTATTAAAAATGTATTTTTTTTTTTTAAATTGCAGTCTTTTTGAGAACTTATAGTTTCATGAGAACCCGAGAACTAAAGATGGAGCATTAGATCAAAGAATTTAATAGCCTAGATCAAAGATGACATATTTGTAATTATCGACAATCTTAATGGTACCCTTGACATTTTAAATTAAATTAGGAGGGTAATTATGGTATAGAAAATTTAAATATTTATTAATTAATTAAAATTAAGAATATAAAAAACAAATTCCCAATTAATGTAAAAATCCCTAAATTAATCTTTCACTATCTCGTATCTTTATCCTTCTCACGATTTCTTCACTTGTTCACCGACTCCCTCCTTTCTCCATCGACTGCCTCCCTACAACCTCCAAAGAGCACCTCACTCCACCTTCTGCCCTACAACGACAACCCCTACCTCTGTTAATTCTTTTGCAACAAATTGATATATATATATATATATATATATATATATATATATATATATATATATATATATATATATATATATATATATATATGATGAAACGCCCCTCTGAGCGGGCCAGAAGTAAGAGAGTCCCCGACGAGGCCTGACCAAGCCCGACTCAGTAATCCTGGCTGCCAAGGACTCCAACAGGGCGACCACGCAAGAGCCTTGCCCTCGCCAAATATTGTCCTTCGCTACAGTCCAAAGACAACGGCTCCAGGCGACAAGAGGCATATCCAGAGCATTATTGTATGAGCCAATCGTTAGCTCTAACACTACGAGGAACACGATCTACTAATAAGGACGATGAATCTTGTCAGGATCGTAGGTCCTTGTCTCTCATGCGGATCGAGGAGGATTCGCAGTATAAAAGGACGTTCACCTTGCCTTGATGAGTAAGCTATCCTTCCCGATTCCTTAGCCTCTATACTTATTCACTCTACTGAATTGACCGTCGCCTTTTTTCGGGACCTCCTCCTAGAGAGTGGCTGGCGGTTTATCTTTCCTTGTGACCTTTCAGGTTTCCTTCTGACGATCATCACTAGTAGCCTTAGCGGTCAGAGCCTAGGTTGCATCATTTGGCGTCATCCGTTTGTGTGACAACAGATACGCAGACTCCTTTTTTCTTTTCTCTTTAACCTAGCTACATGAAAAACAACACGATTGGTGAGTCATCGGAACCACTGTACAACCCAATACACCCGATGGCATCATTAGAAGCAGACAACACTCCAACAACACCATCATCTGGTGGCCCGCCACCTTCTTTTGTAGCAGCGTCATCATCCGGTGGCCTGCCACTTTCTTTTGTAGCAACACTATCATTCGGTGGCCCGCCATCTTCTTTTACAGCAGCGCCACCATCCGGTGGATCGCCTTCTCTTTTCATAGCAACCACGCCGCCGGTCGTGACCCAAAACCAAACACCACTACCCATATCGGGCTATGTAACTCCTCCACTATTCCCAAATAATAGTATACCCAATCCTCACACTGCACACCATATACCATCGTTTTTCCTTAACACCATCGGATTTAACAATACTGGCTACAACCCTCTACTACCATCCGCCCAAACCACCAAAGACTCACAACAAACAACCCCCATAGCGCCACCAGTGATAACTTGCTACCGACGAGCAACACCACAATAGGGCCAAGTGTCATACCACCACCACACAACCACCCACCATTGGTAACGGGCATAGCATCATCACCGCCATTCACGCCTTACCAACAAATACCCATGACCCAAGCACTCCCCATCTCGTTTCAGCCGTCAAATTTCTACAACCCAACAACGACAGACCTTACAGCCTACAACAACATGCTAGTACAACCTTTCTTGGCAATGCAGCAGTCGGGATACCACTTTGTTCGGCGGACACCAAACCAAGATTGTCTGTCACGTCGCCGTTTGTCAAGGAATTGTTGGAGTACGAAATCCCCAACACCACCAAACTGCCACACCTCAAAACGTATGACAGCACCACAGACCCGGACAACCACATCGACTCATACTAGTGGACCATGACATCCCTCAAGCCAGACGAACGGTTATGGTGCACATATTTCCCTACCACCCTAGACGGCAACGCAAGAACTTGGTTCAAGAAACTACGTCCAGGCAACATCAACAACTTTAGCCAACTGAAATATCTCTTTCTAACCAACTTCATGCAACTCCGAAAGTACAAAGGAGATTGTCATTCCATCATTGGATGCAAACAAAGGGAGGGGGAGACAGTCAAGGACTATTTTGCTAGGTTCACCAAGGCAACATTAGACGTCCCAGGGAACGATGAAGGGTTGATCGCAGGAGCATTCACCCGAGGATTACTACCAGGTTCGCTATATCAGAAACTCATGGGCAAGAAACCCCATACAAGGGCAGAACTGAAGGAGCGAGTGGAACGTTTCTTACGCCAAGAAGAGGGCGAAGCGTCGAAACAAGCATACCTCAACGTCATGTCTTCCTCAGTTGGGAAGCGACATCACTAGTCTACTGCCCACCACGAATCCCAAGGAGGAGGCAGGTTCTCGGGACAAGATAGACGATCGCAAGGACGCTTTAGACCTTTCTTTAAAGACGAAAGGCGGGGAAGACGGGCAGAAGTTTACACCGTCGCCGAAAAACCAACTGCAAAGGGCACTAAGACGCGGTACTATGAATACCACAAAAGTAGGACACATGATACAGTCAGTATTTGGAGGAGAAACAACTGAAGGGAAACGTGATAGAAATCACCAAAAGTCTATGGGCCAAATTCGACGCAGAAAATTCCAAGGACGACACCGGTAAAGCAGATTACAAGCAGGAAATCCTCGCGATCCACCATAAAAGGGGGAGAACAGAGTACACGGCTAGTGTATGCGGCATTATAAAATCCATGCAAGGGTTAATGTTCTTTATGATCGACCCAAGCCCAACCGGTTGGAAAAGGGGACATCCCCTAGTTATCCAGGGGTCTATTCGAGACATCATGATCCACCGGGTGTACGTCGACACATGAAGCTCTGCAGACATCATCTATGAGCATTGCTTTCAGCTACTGCCGGAAGCATGGAAGTTAGGACTTAGGCCAGTCGCAGGACAACTCACAGGATTCACAGGACATAGCATGTGGCCCCTAGGTACGATCCATTTACCGTTCACATTAACCAGTCAAGACAAGACCAAACAACGGACCACCCTTGTAGACGTTGTGGTCATACGACATCCATTCGAACACAACGTCATATTAGGATGAACAACCTTTCTAAAGTTTGGAGCAATCTCGTCAACAATCCATAGAATAGTAAAATTCAGCACGAGTCGGGGTCTAGGGATGATCCTCGCTACTCCCCCCCAAGGGAGCTCAAATGCTACGAAATCATGCAACCAAAAGATATCTCAGCCGAGGATAAGAGACCGAAGCCAGACTCGTCGAATGGGGGGAAGTAATTAACAAGGCAAGTGCTGGTTCGATTGCTACAAATTATAAGCACGTGTTTGCCTGGACACCCACAGACTATTGGATAAGGTGTCTAAGTCCATAACAATATTTGAGATGCACTTGACCCGACCCGACATGGTCCATTTGGGTTGCACTTCACCCGAATGATTTGGATAACCTTTTGAGAATAATATGTTTATGATTTATTAATATATTATAAGTTATAATATATTAATATGAACTCATATTATTTAATTAGTATTGATCTTAAATTAATTAAGAATTAATTTGGTGTTAAAAAAGGTGACTAATTAAATATGGGCTGTTGTATTTTTATATAGTGTGGGCTAATACTCATTTGGAATAGGCTAGGCTTGCATGGGAGACCATGGATAGTCCATGGACCTTTTAACCCATGGATCCTTGGAAAGGAAGAGTCATGGGTATTAGTGTTTATATGGATGTAACCCTAATCCTCCACACTATATAAAGGAGTCCTTGGCACTTGATTTGGCACTGGTTGTGTGTGTACAAGAGTGGTGGCCAATTCAAGAGTGTGCATTATTCTCTTAAGAGTCTTCCAAAGTTTGTTGTGATTTGTGATTTCCATTTGAGGCATCCACACTATTGGAGCTAGGCTCTCAAACTCCAATCAATCAACAACTACTAAAAGGTATGTCATTCTACTAGTAATTTTATGATTCAAGTTCCCCATGCCATGCTAGTTAGGATGTAAACCTTGGAAATTCTTATTGGCATGTATTTTAGAGAAAACATAGATCCAAGGTTTATAGGGTTGCATGTACACCATAGGAGTGTTAGAATGCTCAAAACCCAACAGTGGTATCAGAGACTAGGCTTGTTTTCTTGAATACTTGATGCAATCACTTGAAAAATCGAAAAATCTTGCTGTCTGGATAGTGGACTCGCCGAGTCCATGGGGGGACTCGACGAGTCCAAGCATATATTCATCCTACTCGTCGAGTAGGTTAATGCACTCGATGAGTAGGAGGCCCAGAGTGCAGTTTTTTGAGTTTTTAAGCTGGAATTAGACTAGAATCATTACACTAAACTGTTTTTGGCTTATAAAACCTGTTTTTGATGTTGTAATGATTATGCTAATACAATTTCAAAGGCTATTATCAAAATTTTAAGTTTTGTATGTGTTCATATGATTCTTAAAATTGTTGATATGGATGTTCATGAACTTATGAGTTTTGTTAGATCATAGGAATTATTTGCAAATTGTTTGTTAGTTAATTCTTGATCTTGATGTGTTTTAATGGAATCCATAATTTGTCCTCAAGTTATGGATTACCAAAAGTTTTTCTTTTAAAGTCCATTAAAAACCATAGGTTACACAAGTTGAAGAGTCTTTTCATCATAAATAGTTTTATGGACTCGATAACTTGTCCTCAAGTTATGGATGTCCAAGAGTCTCTTCATTAAAAGTTTTTAAACCATAATTAAACTCATAAGTTATGAAAAATCCAAAAGTTTTTGAATTGTTCAAAACTTTCCCTCAAGTTTTGGAATTTGTAAAGTCTCACACACACTTTAGTTCCAACCCTTAGAGTTTTAAAAGTTAAAATTCAACCCTTATACTTTATAGTATTATAAGTTGATTATATATATATATATATATATATATATATATATATATATATATATATATGTATATATATATATGTATGTATAAGAGCAAGCGAGTCTTACCGTTAGTAGGCCTCATTCACGAAGCTGATTTATAAGGGGGAGGGGGGGTATAAGGTTGTTGCCTATAAAATGGCACCTTAATGGGTGTCCACTCTCACCCGCCGCTTCCTTGACTGGTGGAGGGTCATTAGCCGAACGGGTAGGACAAGGACTATAATTCTCATTAAAAGTGTAATGATGAATATAAAGTAACTAAACCTTTTATAAATTCTCAATCTTAGTTACTTTAGGAAAATGTGAATTTGGTGCTAACTCATGAAATTTACACTTTGTACCTTACCAAGTCGTTGGTGGAGCGTGTGTGGTTAACCGAAACACTAACTTGGACTAGTAAGGATGACAAAGGGTGACTTAATGTTTATCATAGATCGGTGGAGCGCATGTGGTTAACCGACACATTGATTAGGTGATAATATTAAGGGTACGAAGTGAATTTGCATGGTTATTCACACCTTGTTTTGTGATCATCGGCATCCCAGTCACAAAACCTGAAGGGCACAATCGAGATTGAAACATGCCATTGAAAAGTTCAATGAATCTCAAAAGATCTAGGAGTTTCAAACCATTTAAAACATAATCTTATTTCATTTTTCATGGTGGAAATTGGTGAATCGTCATTCACCTACCTTCAAATATTCTATAGCTTGGATTACGACATCCCTTTTTCAAGTTATAAAATATTGTGTTGGGTCCTGGCCTTAATATTTCATATTTGGTGTTATATTAAAGATTTTAATCAACTAACTTGAACCTCTCCCACTGAAGATGTCTGGTTCAGACAAGTATGATCTTCCCAAATCTCTTGGAACAAGCTTTCCTCTTGAAGATGATGTCCTACAACATCATGCTTCACTTTCCTCCACCTCCTCCAATTATTCTCCCTAACCCACAAGTTTTTGAATAATTCAAAGTCACTCAAGCCCTATTGGCAAGCAAGGTCTGTATGTGCTCTCATATTGACAAGTTGGGAGAGTTTGGTGTCAAAGTCTTGAGAAAGTTGGTTGTTTAATCACTTTCTAAGTCACATAGTGAGTTCCTTTGGGACTACTATGTAACAGACTATGTCATGATCCTAACGATCTTATCTATTTGTTTGGTGTTGCTGAATCAGCAATGATTTGGAACTCTGGTAAAGCAAATTTGATTAGTAGATCAACTTCCCAAACTACTATGGACATTGACAGTTGGTGACATTGGATATCTAGAAAAGCTTTTTCTTCCCAATGGAAAGGGATCGGCCATAGTCAACTTGGTTGACCAAATGGTAAAGAGAAATGCAAGTCTGAGATAGTCTAGTCTACCATTCCCAAAGGTTCCATTTGGTTCTATTTCCAAAAGAAGGGACATTGTTTGCGAAGCTGCCCTAAATACCTGAAAGATCTAAGAGAAGATCAAGTCAAAAAGTTTAACTCTGCTTCAGGTAAGTCCACTATCTAACTCTCTTAAGCTCCTATTTGAAGATTCTTAATGCATTTTGATGTATGGCAGGATCAAGCAAAGGGAAGGAAGTTTAAAAGAAGAGTATGTTGAATCTGATCGCGAAGATGGATTTCAATCGCATGGTTCGAAGATCGGATTCTTGAGCTGCTACTTAGGAGTTATGATAGATTGTTAGGAAATATGTAATAGCATAGTTTCCATTTAAAGTTTCATTGTAAGGGAAATTTTTTTCCACATTTATAAATAAATAAAATTTTTGTTTTACTTTATTTTATATCTCTTTGCAATGGCAGTTATGGAAAGTTAATGTTTATATGTTTCTAGCAATAATGAATTTGATTCTTTCATCTGTGTTAGTGTCTAAATTTACCAAATAAGGAAAGATTCTTATCACCCAAGTTTCAAGTGGACCGAAACTTGGAATCATGCAGGTTGTATTGCATGATGAATGAGAATTTTCATTTTTGGAAAGTTAAGACTAATTCCCTGAGCATGTGTATAAGTGAGTCGGGTGAAAGACTAGAGGATCGGGTACACTGGGTGTGTGTAGGTCAAAGTCCACCACAAAGATCAATAAGACTATTCGTCGTGATTTACTAAAGTTTAGTAAATATGGTTGTACCTACAAGTTTAAGTACAATTCTGAAACATTGGAAAAGTTTCAATGTATGGTAGGGCGAATGGGAAGAATCAAATTAGGCAGAAAGATAAGAGTTTCTTAAATCTAAAAAGATGGGAGAGTACTTTAGTATCATGTTTTATGATCATCTTAATGATTGTGAGACCATATCACAATTCATCCTGTAGGGACATCTTAGTGCATTCTTATGGCTAAGAAGAGGAGTCATGAATTATTGAAGTGGTTAAAATCGATAAGATGAGTCATACTTCGTTCCAAAATGAGTCTTAGAGTCATACTACAAGATTGTAACTTGAGTGATACATCTTAAAGAAGGTTTATAACACTTGTCAAATGTAAGAGTAAAATGTTTTCTACTCTTGTACATTTGAAATTGGTAAGTTGTGATGTTTTGGATAAAACAAAGACCAACTAAGGCTAATTGTGTGAAGTGTTTATCTTGATAAGAATCTGCACTGACTCTTGAATATTTGTTTGGTTGTCAAGGAATGGTTCTTGACAAAGAGAAACTTATATGTCAAGAGGAAAGTAGGACTCTTAAAGGTCTTGAAAGTTTCAAGAGCTAATCAAGGATAAAAACCTATAGTTTATCACTAGCACACGACTTGAGGTTTGTAACCTATCGTGTTGACATAATTATTGTTTTTGTGCCTATTCCGGTAAAGTTGGCTATGTATGTGAGTTATGTGAGTTCTAAATTGTGTGCATAACAAATTGGAAGCAATGGTGGGCCCTTGTGCTACCAAGTGGTAAGAAATCAAGATTGAACAAGTTTAATTCATGTGAGTTTGAGTTTGTCATTAACCTTGTCTTGCGATTATGGTTTTGACAAATTCACATGGATAGGAACACATACACCATAAAATCTAAGTGTAACAAGGTTTCTTTCCGATTCATGAAAATGATGGTGAGGAAACGCTTTCACTAAGTAGATTTTAAGTAGATAGCAATTATAATATTTACATTCTCAAAGTCATTAGTGGAGCGTGTGTGGTTAACCGGCACACTAACATGGACTTGTGAGAAATGGAAAAAAGGTCTAAACATTATGATTACGACATCTCTCTTCATAATTGTTTAGACACACATGTGAGCTATCTAAGGAAAGATGTATGAGTCTGAGAAGCTTAGATAAAGTTTTGTCGAAGCATCTCGTATCAGAAGTATGAACTTTGGTGATAAAAGTCAATAAAGTGTTGATTTCTAGAAGTTGATTTCTAAGTATATGTCAAAGCTAGTGGGAGCATAATTGTTATGCTAAATAATTATTATGCTGGCAGCAGGATCATATGTCCCGGCATCGACCTGCGCCTTTAAACTAGCCCGAAGTGATTCTTCACCTGTAACAAGCGCCTCGTGGCAAATGCGACTGATACCCCCGGTAAACTTAGGATGCCCTAGGAGCTTATCCATTACTCGCACAAGTCCAACATGGACTAGACAACTACGAGCAACCTTCAACATTTCCAACTCACGCTCACAGTTGATAAGATCACGCTCTAGGCTCTCATTCTGTATCATTAAACACTAATTCGCTTGGGTTAGAGATTCCACCTGAGCCTCCAAAGTGCTTCAAACATCCTCCAACACCAGCTTCTCCGACACCAATGACTTATTCTGCTAATCCAATCGATGAACAGTAGCACCAAGGTCTGTCACCTCACCTTTCAGACTCGATTCACTAGCCACCAAGGCGGAGTATGCATGCTCCAAATCGTTGAGGCGTTGTACGCGCCAAGATCCAACAACCAAGTAAGTCACGGCCTGCGCAACAGCATAAGCAAGGCTATGAGCAAGGGCAACGTTGTTCATAGAGTCCATATCCTCGACAGTAACAGGAGGAAGGGCATGATAAGTAAACTTCAAGGCGACATAATGGACATACATGCGGGAATCAGGCCGAAGATTCCACTCCGGGACAAAGACAGGAACACCATAAGGGATCTTTACAACAGCAGGCTTGTGAAGCAACCGCTCAACACTATCCCCTGAAGACTGAGAACTAACACCAAGACTCAAAGCAATAGGATCAGGAACAACAGGTTGTTGAGACGCCCCCTCGATACCCTCAGACCGTTCAACGTCATCAGCGGGTATCACTAACACATCTTCGGAGTGTGGCGACGTAGTGGATAATAGACACATAAGCCCATGGCATTGCACCACACGACGACTAATCTGACCAAAATTTCCCCTGGGCGTTGGTCCACTCATCGCCTGATCAACTTTTCATTTCCATGCAGCTCGGCAGACGCTGGCAATGATCCCGTCCTTACTATCCACCACACCATCGGTCGACGACTTGTTGGATGGGCGAGGTATCACGACAGGGGTCAAGGCAGGATGGGAAGCTGGATGGCTCCCCGACGTGGTAGAACTCCCCACGGGTCATGGAGGCACCACATCAGAGACACTCAAGCGACGGGGAGGAGGCAGAGTCTCGCACAAAGGCACCACCCGATGTTCCAATTTCCCCTGATATCGCTTTCATAGAACAAAGTCCATGGAAACAGAGCATTTTGTACCTATAAAACAGAGACCAAATATAAAGGGAAATGATAATGATGAAACAAGAAAGCAAAAAGAGTAAGTATAAAGCATCCTTACCCTAAAAGGGGGGGGGGGGGTTGGGGGAAAGGAGAAGAAGCAAAAACAACTCACCATTTGAGACAGTGTAGAAGACAGAAATCTCCCTTTAGGTATGCCAATTAGGACTTATCCCAACCCCAGTAAGTAATGCCTCAGACCTCGTGGTAATGTCCACCTGGAGAGTACGCAAGAAATCTGCAGTCGCTTGGTTATGAGGAAACAGTTTTGGGGTAACATCTGACAGAGCATTCGCCCGATGGTATTCCCAGCCGAGCAGTTCCTGGTTCATCCACAACCACCTGTCCTGCCAATTCTTTGGCGGTTTTCTATCAAGGATGAGATTATGACCACCCCAGCAGGCAGAAAAGGTGTACTTGTCATTAGTAGCAGCAAACCGGAAGAAGAACTTGAAGACGAAGTAGTCAGAAATGATGCCATTAGCCCGACATATCATTTCAAAAGCTACCATATTGTGGATGACACCAGGAGTCAACATCTGAATATTACACCCACTTCATCAGATTACTTCCTCTTGGAAATCAGTCAGGGGAAGACGAAGGCCGGCGTCGAAGGTTTTTTGATAGACACCCACCTTCCCAGGTGGCAGTGAAATGATCAAAGCTCCAGCAACCGAGAACTCCACTCCATCGGCTGGAGTAAGGCCATATGCCTCTTGAAGAGTGGTGAATTTAGAGGAACTCGAGATCAAGCTCATGGAAGAAGCCATAAAGAAGATGCAAGGAGAAAAGGAAAAAAGAAGAAAACGAAGAAAGAAGATAAGAACTAAGAAAAATCTTCTCACAAACTATAAGGGGAAATAAGAGCGAGATTTACGAAAATCTCTGACATGGCTAACGTAACCGCCGTGCACGACGAGCGGTCGCATCACCGAAAATGAAGCGACGTCCAAACGAAAGCATGACATGTATACCAACAGTTAAGTCCAGAACATCATAGCTAGCTAGCATACGCTATGACTACTGGATTGGGGGACATGATGACACGCCCCTCAGAGCGGGCCAAAAGTAAGAGAGTCCCCGACAAGGAATTCCCAGCGAGGTCTGACCAAGCCCAACTCGGTAATGTTGGCCACCAGGGACCCCAACAGGGCGACCGCGCAAGAGGCTCTCCCTCACCAAATATTGTCCTTCGCTACAGTCCAAAGACAACGACTCCAGGTGATAAGAGGCACATCCAGAGCATTATCGCCTGAGCCAATCGTTAGCTCTGACACTATGAGGAACACAATCCACCAATAAGGACGGTGGATCTTGTCAGGATCGCAGGTCCTTGTCTCGCATGTGGACCGAGGAGGATCCTCAGTATAAAAGGACGTTCACCTTGCCTTGATGAGTAAGCTATCATTCCCGATTCCTTAGCCTTTATAATTATTCACTCTACTGACTTGACCATCAGAGCGTTTTTCCAGGACCTCCTCCTGGAGAGCAGCTGACGGTTTTCCTTTCCTTGTGACCTCTCAGGTTTCCTTCTGGCGATCATCACTAGTAGCCTAAGTGATCGGAGCCTAGGTCGCATCATATATATATATATATATATATATATATATATATATATATATAGAGAGAGAGAGAGAGAAAGAGAGAAAGAGAGAGAGAGAGTTAGGTTCATATATAAACCTTAGTTATTGTGTGAGTGTATAACCAATTCTGGACCAATCACCATCTAGAGGTAAATTAGGAACATTCAATAATTTTAATTTAATAACCTAATATTTTATTCCTATATATATGACAATTATTCATATCAGGTATCAGTTTCATCATTCCCATTTTTTGCCTTCTACCTTAGTTCTTTAGATTTTTTTACTCAACCACTATTCATCGCCTTCTACCTTTGACTCTCCATGTTCTTGTTTTTTTAGTTTATATTAGAAAAAAAACAGATCACTCATTAATTTAATTTTCCCCCTCTTTATTCCCTACTACCTTTGATCTTAATGTTTTTTTTATCTAACCATTATGCATCGTCTTCTACCTCTAACTCTACATGTTTTTACTTTTCTTTTATATAGACCTCTAACTTGAGAAATATAAAAGAGTTGGGTTTTTCTTGCTTTTTTTTTCTTGATTGTCTTTATTCTTAAAGAATGTTATTTTTGTTCATTACATTTTGGCATATATCATGTGTAATGCATGGATGAAACAAACACAACCATTCTTTAAGCATATACAAAATTTATCCACAATTTATAATAATACGTGGATAAAAACCTTAACATAGTCAACTTATGATTTGAAAAAAAAAAACAATATGACAAACATATACATTCTTTAAGAATAAATAGATTAAAAAAATTATTCTTTAATTGATAAAAAATATGAATTCTGTTTGTATATTTGGATTAAACTAATAATTATATTCTTTAAGAATATAAGATGTTCCTTCTCATTTTTTTCCTCACTTTTACCAAACCATAAATTAGACATCTACATAATGTGTAAACAATGTGAAGAAAATTACTTTTATCAATGTAACCACAACATTCTTAAATAATATGTATTCTATATATGATTTTCCTTTTCTAGAACCAGTTATTAAAAGAAGCATATGCGTATTATGAACAAAAAAATATTTACACATTCAACCTTCACAGTAAAAAAAGATGTACATAAATAGTCAAATTCTTTATGAATATATGGTGTGTCTTCTCATTCATTCATACTTTTATCTTAAAATTACTTTGATATATCCATAATTCTTAAAGAACATGAAAAAACTACTTACAACAAATTATCTATACATATTTTTGAAGAATATATCTTGTACAATCATTTTATCTTTTACAAAACTCGTTCTTAAAAAAATATAAATAAATAAATAATTTAATAAATTATACAAACATGTTAACCCAAACAACGAAACATAAAAAAGAAATATTACTTCTATCATTAAAAAAAGAAATTTGATCGTGTAAGTGAACCGATTGCTAACAAAACATCACATAATTTTCAAAACAAAAAAAATCAAATTCTTCAGGAATTGGTTTATATTCTTCAAGATTACATGATGGTAAAAAAAATATATATATGAACTACGAAAACCTTAATTGATTAAATCAAAATTAATGACAACAACGATCCGAATTCATCAAATTTAGTCAACAATTACACGAATCACTCGAAAATAAGGAAAACCTTAATGAATTACATTACTTATATGGTTCCATTCTTCAAGAATATATGGAAAAAAATGTGGTGGATGATTCTTTTATTTGTACTGATATCATGATTTTTGGTTGGTTAAACGTATCTTCACATGAGCAGATCATCACCATGCCTTCCTAAAAATTTGTAATGAAAGATAGTGGATTTAAAAAAATAGAAGCGTACACAGATTAATTGGCGATTTATAATTTAAATTCCTACAAAATGAAATTATTTCCCTTATACACGATTTAATCAGTCAGTTGATTAAAGAATATTTGACATATTAATTAACTGATCCTCCATTCTTAGCCTTTTGAGTTTCTAATCCAACGGTTCATATTAAGTACTACACTCACACAATATTTAGGTTTCATATTTAATCCATATATATATATATATATATATATATATATATATATATATATATATATATATATATATATATATATATATATATATATATATATATATATTTTGAGAGGCTGATATTTCATATAGATCCATTCCACGACATTCTACTACGTATATTTTCATCGATCTAACCTTTTTATTAATAAGACATTCTTATCTTTTGTTAAATGATATTTCATGTATGCTGCTATGAAATATATAACATGCTAATTTAGTGGATGGAATGGGAGATAAGGTGAAAAGGATGGCTGGCACAAAGGTTTAGGCAACTTGGACCCTACTTCATGACAAGAGCCCAATTGTGGTCCTTTTTAATAGGAATGACAATGGGGCGGGTTCGGGGTGGGGCATAGCTTCCCAAACCCGAACCCGATTTTTAAATGTGTACCCGAACCCGATCCGAAACCCGACGGGTTTCTTATCGGGGCGCCCGTCGGGGCTGAAAATTTCCCCGAACCCGACCCTAAACCCGAAACCCGATAATTACCCGAAAACCCGACCCTAAAACCCGAAATATGGTAGAAAAAAAAGAAGGAAAAACTGTAAATATAATGATAAATTAAGAAGTTGCATAGGCTTAAAATACCAAATAAGTTCTTAAATCACAAAACAACTCAAATCAAAATCACTCAACAAATCTGTCTATATAAATTAGAAATCAGAACAGATCAAATTCACTCAATAGATCAGTCTAAGCATATCAGAAACATATTAGAAATCAGAAACCATATATTCAACTCAAACCAATGTCATATCAGAGTATCATACTCAACAAATATTATGTTCATTTGAAAAGAAATCAAATAATATATGCATTTAAATATCAGAAATCAGATTATCGGTACAAATCAGCTGTATTCAACATTATCCAAAATCAATACAAAAATCATATTCGAAATCCAAAATCAATTCATCATAAACAGTAATTGGATTCGAGAGTATCAAGTTCATCATAAATCATATCCAAATCCATCACAGTTCGAAATTATCAAGTTCAATTAAGCATCATTTTTACCGATTAGATGAGTTCGAAATTACTAGGATTCTCCAACGATTGCCGATTCTCCAACGATTGAAACTGTGAAACTGACGAGGACGAGGACGAGCTTCGAGTCTTCGATGAAACAGAACTTTAGGAGTCGGGACGTTGCTTGCTGGACGAATGACGATGGTCGCAATAGCTGAATAGCTTCCTGTTGATCGTGATGGTTCACTCGATGAAAATGAAGGATGGATTTGAAAACGATCGACCGATCATCACCCTCGAACCATAGCTGAAAAAGTGAACATTTGATTTTGTTGATTTGGAATATTGAAGTCGGCTGGAACTAGAAGAGATCAAGAGGAGTGTGACTGCGAGAATGACTGAATGTGTGATTTTAGGGTTAGTCTTCAGGGGCAGAAGTGTAATTATATATATATATATATATATATATATATATATATATATATATATATATATATATATATATATATATATATATATATATTCGGGGCGGGGCGGGTCGGGGTAGGCACTCCCCACTCCCTGCCCTGAAACCGAAAAAAATACCCGATAAGGACCCGAAACCCGACCCGACCCGAAACCCGATAAGAACGACCCGACCCGGCCCGAAAACTTTGGGGACCGGGTTTCCCCGTCGGGTTCGGGTTTTTTTGCCCTCCCTAGACCACAGGTTCCGCAGAGGGGTTCTGCAGAACCATAAACACCTCTGCAGAACCATGAACACTTCTACGGATTTTGGTTTTTTATTTTTATTTTTTCGTTTTTTCATTTTTTTTCGTTTATTAATATTATTATTTTTTTAATCACATAAGGTATTATGTGATTATTATGTAAAAAAATTGGTTTCGTTTTTCCTTTTTCTTATTTAATTACATTTTTTAAAAACTTGTGTGTTTAATAAAAATTATACAAATGTTTCATGTTTTATATAAAATTACACACATTGGTATTCTGAATGATAAACATACTTTAACTATGTTACAAAACATACTTTAGAAAACATAAACATACAACCTTCGTAATAAACATACTTTGAAATAAAGTTCATTCATTCAAATCAATCTACGGAAACTTTGATATGTTACAACCTTCATAATAAACATACTTAGAAATAAACTTCATTCATTCAACTTGAACCACGAAAACTTTAATATGCAAAAGTCCAGGTAAGGAGTTTTTGACACATCACTTAGCCACGTAAGAACTGTTTTCTGCGGATCAGTGTACACCTCTGCGGATCAATGTACACCTCTGCAGATCAGTTATAGAACTGTTTTCTATGGATCAATGTACACCTCTACATAACTGTTAGGGAATACGCATAACTGTTTTCTGCGAATCAATATACACCTCTGCATAACTGTTAGGGAATATGCAAAACTGTTTTATGCGGATCGGTGTACACATCTGCGAATCAGTTATAGAAGTTATAGACGTATTTAAGTGGTTTTTTGTGAGTTTGTAAGTTTCAATTACCAGTAGAAGTTGTTTTTTCATTGTGTTTGTGGAGAGTGATTTGTAAAACGAGTTTTATTATTTTGTGTACGGGAGAGTCGTGGCAGTTAGTTAATGGAGATGTGGTTTACATTAGAAATAATGTGAAAAACTATGGTTTAAATCTTCTTCCTAACATTGACCATGAAATGTTATTACAAATGGTTAGAATTAAGGCAGGTGTGTTAAATATTCATATATGTTTGTCTTTTAAACACCCGGAGTTAGGGTATGTCATGGAGCTTGGAGATGAAACTGATGTATTTCAATTGAGACATGTAATATCTGAATCAAAGAAGACGGTGCATTTATATTTAACGGTGGTAGGTGAAGAAGCTGAAGAACAAGCAGTGGTTAACAACCAGTTTAATCTAGCAAAAACTAATAGAGGTCGTAGAGAAAGCCAATGTGATGGAAACCGTTCAAGGGGAAGAGGAAATGAAGTAACTGTGTGTTATGAAAAAAAAAGTTTTGGTTAATGATAAATTTGTATCAGATAATGATAAAGATGCAAAAATGGGCATGATTGAATTACAACGTCAAAATTTGTTCGAGTTTGAAGAAGTTCCTAAAATTGATGATCGAAGATGTGAGGAAACATCAAATGAAGGGTGGTCGGATGATGAGTAAACGCAACGAAAAATTGCTTTTAATCCATGGTATTATATTCCTTCTATTCCTAATTGTCCAGAACCTATTCTTGAACCTGGACCATTTCAGAGTTTAGGTCCGAATGATAAATTAATTGTTAATCAAACCTATAACACCAAAAGGCCTAGCTTTTGCTGTTAAATTCAAAGCCATTAGAGAAAAGTTTCAGATAAAGGTTCAAAAATCTTCAAAATCTCGGTACCAGGTTGTTTGTATGCAAGAAAATTGTCATTGGCGTTTATACGCATCTCTCATTAAAGGAACATAAATGTTTGAAATTAAGATGTTTAATGACGAGCATACATGTTCTTTATTGCTTATACACCCAAATCATAGGCAATCAAATAGCAAAGTTTTGGGAACCATAATACATGACATTATGAGTCAAGGAAGTTTGAGATTTTGGAGGCCTAATGATATAATTAGAGATATGAATGCTTTGCTACAAATAAATATGAGTTATTCACAAGCGTGGCATGCTAGAGAATTTGCTTTGGAATTGATGATGGGGACCCCCAAAGAAAGTTTCTCCAAACTTCCAGTTTATTTTCACAATATGAAGAAACATAATCCTGGTACTGTGGCGTACATAAAAACTGATTCGGATGATCGTTTTGAGTATTGCTTTTTCGCTATTAGATGCGCGGTAATATATTTTTAAATATATTTGTTATTTTCTTAAATGTTTATAAACAAATTATATTGTTGATATATTAATGGTTTTTATATTGTTGTTACAGATACGTGCTTTCAGAGAGTGTTGTAGAAAAGTTATTATTATGGATGGTGCTCATTTGAAGGGAAAGTACAAAGGCACCATCTTGCATGCAGTAGCCATGGATGGCAACAATCAGATCTTGCCTATTATGACAACCCGAAATTTCTGTCTTGTAAAGCCAAACAATTCAATCAAAAGTCAGACTTGTTTCTTCTATCTTTTAGCATTGTTAAGGGTCTGTTTGAGTGTTCTAAGCCTAGTACATTCAAGGATTGTGTTTTAGGATGTGTTAACTAAAGTTCATTGTGTTGCATTCAAGTCGGAAACTCCATCACAAGGAGTTTATGGTCGCAAACTAGAGTTTACGGTCGTAAACTCTTGGCAGCCGTGAACCTTTCCCTATATAATATACTTCCTTCATTATTTCTTCACTTCTCACATCTTCAAGTCAAGAACACTCATTTATCTCTTAAGTATCATTAGGAACACTTCCTTTTCTCTTCAAATTTGTAAGTGATTCTTCCATTGTTTCTTGATATCCTTCTTGATCTTATGAAACCCTATGATTTCATCCATGGATTCATCTCTTTTGGGTTTAGATCTTCAAATCACCAAGAACACACACTAGTTCTTTGGGCCGTAATCACCCCTTTAAGCTTCCAAAACGTAAGTATCCTTTCCTTATACATGTTTTCCATTAGAAGCACATGCTTAGCAACCAAGAATCAACCATATTATGCATGAACATCAAGATTTTACAGTTATAAACCCTTCTTAGTTCATAAGGAGGCCGTAAACCCTTCTTAGTTCATAAGGTGGTCGTGAACCCTTCAAGCCATGGTCGAAAACCCTTCAAGTTCATGTGTTGGTCGTAAAATCCTTGGCCATGAACACTCTTGGGTCGTAAACATATTGGCCGTGAACAACCCTTGGCCGTAAACACACCCTTATGTGGCCGTGAACACCTTTTGTACAATCATATGTGATTGTAACACTTCATTCCAAGTGTTTCCTAGTCCCTACGGATGTTTCCAATACATGATTAGTTGTTATATACACTAATTATATACATACATGTGTCATTATATGCTTAATAAGATCCGTTTGTGCTCAAGACTTCACTTAACACACTTAGCATCCTAATCGATCTTACATTCGAATCACTAACTACAGGTGAGTTCATACCCCTAAAATTATATTTTAAATGATTTTAAATCCTTTTAGGGGGGATACAAGAAGAAAACATTATAGTTATAGTATCAATCACATGTGATTTATAACTATCAAACAAGAGGAATTCTTATACTTCAAAACTATGTTATCAAACAAACTATTTCAAATCATTTTATAAACTGACAACAAGTCATCAATAACTATTCAAATGGTTAAAACTCTTTTATATGATAAACTCTTTATCATTTTACAAAACTCTTTTAAACTTATATATTGTCAAAATCATGTCTATATAGATATAGTTATATAAATAAGGTTGAAAGGGCTTAGGACTGATAACTCGCTTTATTTCCTGTTCCTTGTTTGGTTGTGGACTTAGGGTATTGGTTGTTTGTCCGAGTGTCGTTTAAATCTTAGTTATATATTATGTATATGTATGTAGATATAAAAGTTCTTCCAACCAGTTCGATACCTTTGGGTAGCAAAGATGTACAAACATGATCAGTCATTCACACAACAGTACTAGTAAACTATAATAGGTATAGTTTAGAGGATTACCACTCACTATTTCTAGAACAATGAAACTTACAAGAATCAGTTCATACATGAGTCAGTTCAAACATACTATAACGAGAAAAACAAAGAACATACTATAACGAGAAACACAAAGAACATACTACACTAATACAAGAACAATATAAGATTAATGTGAGCCACTACTTCATGGCATGGCAATATACTGCTGTGTCATGTTTTGTAACCAGATTCTCCTGGAGGGAGAGCATGAGTTTGTGTATAGATCTATATGGGATTGACCATCCTACACCTTGCTGCTAGCTACAATGGGACCTGCAGGTCTACGGGTGATGAATTCCATACCATTTCGACGTCTTCGAACGTGGTGTTTTACTAGTCAATCAAGTATGGTTATAATCTCATCACATTTTACCTTAATTAAACAATTGGTTTAAGGTAGTTAGCACATCGGTAGTTACTATATACAATACTACAGTACATCTTCATTTTCCCATTACATACACATAGTGATCTTCTCACATAAACGGTAATGTAAACTATTTTCTGGTAATGATAATCATACTTGGGAAAAACACTCGCTTTTACAAAAGGACAAACATACAGAACAATCGAGTCTTGGTAGAAGACTACAATCGAGTCTTGGTAGAAGACTACATTTTCATTTTTTCCAATCTGGCCCTTTTAGTCAGTTTTTGCCAAAAAAAAAAGACTAAATGTGTGGGGGTTCTTTCGAGAGAAACTAAAAAAAGTTGAGGGTTTATTAGGAAGCATTTAGAAGGTTGGAATTTTTTTTTTCGAAAAAAGAAAATACAAAGTTAAGGGTTTTGGTTGGAAAAAAGAAAAAAAAAACTCAAAATATAACGTATTATTTTGAGATTAACCCTATATAATAATAATAATTATATAATACCATGTTTATTGTATCTTTTCCTGTTTCAATATCCCATCTTCTAATAGAATGATCCCATGATGCTGAATAAATCGTTCCATATTCAGGCCAAACAGCCGAAGATACACATTGAGTATGACCCACAAGTGTAGATACATCCTCCCCCTATATTTATTTTTTAACCAAATTATCAATAAACTTAATGAAAATATAAATTAAAATATAAAAATATACCTCTGATTGAGATTCTTCTTGCTTATTCCCTTTTTTCATTTTCTTTACTGAAACAATATCTGCTTCATTAGACTCTGTTTGCCACACATTGATTCTGCAATCCCAAGAACCTGAACATATCTGTAATGGAGGAGGAGAGAGGTGAGAGATAGTGGCAAAAATGTAAAAAATATTAAAGATTATTGAGAAAAAAGAAAAATTACCAAATTGCCATTAGGTTGTGATGCAAGGCTTTGAACTGAAGCAGTATGCCCAACAAGAGTTCTGAAAGAACTAATCTTTAGGTTTTCTGATAGAAGCTCTGGATCAAACTTCAAGTTGAAAAAAAAAATATTTTTATTTTTTTTAGTTGTTGATTTTTTAATAAGAGTTTTTTTTAATGTAAAAGTTAAAATTACCTTCCAGAGTTTCACAGTTCTGTCTTTTGATCCAGTTGCAACAACCTTATTGGTGTCGTTTTCATTATCTGAAGATTTAGTGAGAAATAATGAGAAAAGAAATAACTTACTTTTTATTAAAATAAATAAAAAAAATGAAGATTTAGTTTGTAAAACAAGTGTATACCTTTTGAATTCACAACACCAACTGATGTTATTGCACCATTATGACCTTCTAAAATATGTGTACAATTTCCTGGACCTTTCCATATCCTGAATTTATATATTTAAAGAGAAACATATGTTTTTGTTATTTCATGAAAAAAGAAAAAAAAAGGTTATGAAATTACCTTCCTAATCCATCGTAGCAACCTGTCAAAATGAACCTTGTAGAAAGAAAGAAAGAAAGAAAGAAATTTACTCAGTTTCAACAAATTGTCTATTGAGTTGACAGAAGAAGAAGAAGAAGAAAGGTGAATTTGAAGAAAAAGAGGGATAGATACAAGGATGAAAGTATAGGGCTTACTGATTTGATCCATCAACTGCACTGACCCAATCATCATGTAATGAAGGATCTTCTTCCTTGCGTGGAGCTACAGCTTTTATGTATTCAATTTCTAGGGTTTTTTCCTGAAGTTGTATCATGATGTGACGATAGGTTGAGAAGATTAATGACATCGCTTAAATGTAAATCTTCTTGTTTTGTTTTATCAATGTATATTTCTCAGATTACAAGCTTTTGATTCGAATTGTTTAGATGATGAATGTGTGATTAATCGCTATGAATTTTAGGGAAGAAAAATAAGTATACCGCTGAGATTCCTTTGGCGAGAAGAAAGTCTTCAAGTGACATCCTCACTAGCTCACCATAAATCAAGAAATCAAATGGTTCATGTTTCCAATCATCGTTTCCTAAACATAAGTTAAGGTTAGATGACTTAAAAGTGTAAAAACTAATCGGTGAACAACTAACTTATAGCATTGAATCATTGATCTTCGAATTGCAGATGATTTCAGAGAACTATTACCGAAGTTCATGATGTTTTTACACGAACATAATATATGTTTTATTGGTTCAAGTCAGGTTAAGCAGAAACGTAGTGTAAAGACGAATAACCTGATTGAAAAAGGCTATTAACCACGGACGAAAGACCCTTCCTTGTGAGGGTAGAAGGGATGGAAATGGTTGTCGTCGGAGCTTTGAATGGCGGTTTAAGCTTTGTAACGAATCGCACCTGTACTCTTCTTGAAACATCTTCAACATCTCCATCGATATCCATCTGAAAATGCACTTTAGCTGCAATTAACAGTGAATTGTTCAAGAACTCGGTGCTGGAAAAATCGATAGCAGCACAAACACGAATGAAAGAAGAAAGAGAAAAGAAAAAACACGAACCTTAGCTGTGGGGGCGAAGGAATATCGACAGCTCCGGTGTTGCTATGGGCTGCGACGATCTCCGGTGAGGATATGGCTAACGGCGGCAAGCAGGGATGCGCTTGAGGAGTGGCAGAAGCAACGATGGATTGGAGGCATTCTGTTTCTGTCGATGTATAAGGTTTAGGTTAAGGGTATATCAGTCAATTTTTCTAAACGGTGAAAAAAAGGAGTTTTGTTGAAACAAATAGTTTTTGATAATTTAGATGTAAGTGATTTATTAAAAATGATTTATCGGACACCCGAGGCACCTATAAATTGTTTTTAAAAAAAATTCAAGAAATAATAAAAAATATAGGGTTTTTTTCGAAGATTTTGGAAAATGACCACAGGTTCCGCAGAGGGGTTTTGCAGAACCATAAACACCTCTGCGGAACCATGAACACTTCTACGGATTTTGGTTTTTTATTTTTATTTTTTCGTTTTTTCATTTTTTTTCGTTTATTAATATTATTATTTTTTTTAATCACATAAGGTATTATGTGATTATTATGTAAAAAAAATTGTTTTTGTTTTTCCTTTTTCTTATTTAATTACATTTTTTAAAAACTTGTGTGGTTAATAAAAATTATACAAATATTTCATGTTTTATATAAAATTACACACATTGGTATTCTGAATGATAAACATACTTTAACTAGGTTACAAAACATACTTTAGAAAACATAAACATACAACCTTCGTAATAAACATATTTTGAAATAAAGTTCATTCATTCAAATCAAACTACGGAAACTTTGATATGTTACAAACTTCATAATAAACATACTTAGAAATAAACTTCATTCATTCAAATCGAACCACGAAAACTTTGATATGCAAAAGTCCAGGTAAGGAGTTTTTGACACATCACTTAGCCACGTAAAAACTATTTTCTGCGGATCAGTGTACACCTCTGCGGATCAATGTACACCTCTGCAGATCAGTTATAGAACTGTTTTCTATGGATCAATGTACACCTCTACATAACTGTTAGGGAATACGCAGAACTGTTTTCTGCGGATCAATATACACCTCTGCATAACTGTTAGGGAATATGCAAAACTGTTTTATGCGGATCGGTGTACACATCTGCGAATCAGTTATAGAAGTTATAGACGTATTTAAGTGGTTTTTTGTGAGTTTGTAAGTTTCAATTACTAGTAGAAGTTGTTTTTTCATTGTGTTTGTGGAGAGTGATTTGTAAAACGAGTTTTATTATTTTGTGTACGGGAGAGTCGTGGCAGTTAGCTAATGGAGATGTGGTTTACATTAGAAATAATGTGAAAAACTATGGTTTAAATCTTCTTCCTAACATTGACCATGAAATGTTATTACAAATGGTTAGAATTAAGGCAGGTGTGTTAAATATTCATATATGTTTGTCTTTTAAACACCCGGAGTTAGGGTATGTCATGGAGCTTGGAGATGAAGCTGATGTATTTCAATTGAGACATGTAATATCTGAATCAAAGAAGACGGTGCATTTATATTTAACGGTGGTAGGTGAAGAAGCTGAAGAACAAGCAGTGGTTAACAACCAGTTTAATCTAGCAAAAACTAATAGAGGTCGTAGAGAAAGCCAATGTGATGGAAACCGTTCAAGGGGAAGAGGAAATGAAGTGACGGTGTGTTATGAAAAAAAAAGTTTTGGTTAATGATACATTTGTATCTGATAATGATACTTTTGTATCAGATAATGATAAAGAAGCAAAAATGGGCATGACTGAATTACAACGTCAAAATTTGTTCGAGTTTGAAGAAGTTCCTAAAATTGATTATCGAAGATGTGAGGAAAAATCAAATGAAGGGTGGTCGGATGATGAGTACACGCAACGAAAAATTGCTTTTAATCCATGGTATTATATTCCTTCTATTCCTAATTGTCCAGAACCTATTCTTGAACCTGGACCATTTCAGAGTTTAGGTCCGAATGATAAATTAATTGTTAATCAAACCTATAACACCAAAAAGACCTAGCTTTTGCTGTTAAATTCAAAGCCATTAGAGAAAAGTTTCAGATAAAGGTTCAAAAATCTTCAAAATCTCGGTACCAGGTTGTTTGTATGAGAGAAAATTGTCATTGGCGTTTATACGCATCTCTCATTAAAGGAATAGAAATGTTTGAAATTAAGACGTTTAATGACGAGCATACATGTTCTTCATTGCTTATACACCCAAATCATAGGCAATCAAATAGCAAAGTTTTGGGAACCATAATACATGACATTATGAGTCAAGGAAGTTTGAGATTTTGGAGGCCTAATGATATAATTAGAGATATGAATGCTTTGCTACAAATAAATATGAGTTATTCACAAGCGTGGCATGCTAGAGAATTTGCTTTGGAATTGATGATGGGGACCCCCAAAGAAAGTTTCTCCAAACTTCCAGTTTATTTTCACAATATGAAGAAACATAATCCTGGTACTGTGGCGTACATAAAAACTGGTTCGGATGATCATTTTGAGTATTGCTTTTTCGCTATTAGATGCGTGGTAATATATTTTTAAATATATTTGTTATTTTCTTAAATGTTTATAAACAAATTATATTGTTGATATATTAATGGTTTTTATATTGTTGTTACAGATACGTGCTTTCAGAGAGTGTTGTAGAAAAGTTATTATTATGGATGGTGCTCATTTGAAGGGAAAGTACAAAGGCACCATCTTGCATGCAGTAGCCATGGATGGCAACAATCAGATCTTGCCTATTATGACAACCCGAAATTTCTGTCTTGTAAAGCCAAACAATTCAATCAAAAGTCAGACTTGTTTCTTCTATCTTTTAGCATTGTTAAGGGTCTGTTTGAGTGTTCTAAGCCTAGTACATTCAAGGATTGTGTTTTAGGATGTGTTAACTAAAGTTCATTGTGTTGCATTCAAGTCGGAAACTCCATCACAAGGAGTTTATGGTCGCAAACTAGAGTTTACGGTCGTAAACTCTTGGCAGCCGTGAACCTTTCCCTATATAATATACTTCCTTCATTATTTCTTCACTTCTCACATCTTCAAGTCAAGAACACTCATTTATCTCTCAAGTATCATCAGGAACACTTCCTTTTCTCTTCAAATTTGTTAGTGATTCTTCCATTGTTTCTTGATATCCTTCTTGATCTTATGAAACCCTATGATTTCATCCATGGATTCATCTCTTTTGGGTTTAGATCTTCAAATCACCAAGAACACACACTAGTTCTCTGGGCCGTAATCACCCCTTTAAGCTTCCAAAACATAAGTATCCTTTCCATATACATGTTTTCCATTAGAAGCATATGATTAGCAACCAAGAATCAACCATATTATGCATGAACATCAAGATTTTACAGTCATAAACCCTTCTTAGTTCATAAGGTGGTCGTGAACCCTTCAATCCATGGTCGAAAACCCTTCAAGTTCATGTGTTGGTCGTAAAATCCTTGGCCATGAACACTCTTGGGCCGTAAACATATTGGCCGTGAACACCCCTTGGTCGTAAACACATCCTTATGTGGCCGTGAACACCTTTTGTACAATCATATGTGATTGTAACACTTCATTCCAAGTGTTTCCTAGTCCCTACGGATGTTTCCAATACATGATTAGTTGTTAAATACACTAATTATATACATACATGTGTCATTATATGCTTAATAAGATCCGTTTGTGCTCAAGACTTCACTTAACACACTTAGCATCCTAATCGATCTTACATTCGAATCACTCACTACAGGTGAGTTCATACCCCTAAAATTATCTTTTAAATGATTTTAAATCCTTTTAGGGGGGGATACAAGAAGAAAACATTATAGTTATAGTATCAATCACATGTGATTTATAACCATCAAATAAGAGGATTTCTTATACTTCAAAACTATGTTATCAAACAAACTATTTCAAATCATTTTATAAACTGACAACAAGTCATCAATAACTATTCAAATGGTTAAAAATCTTTTATATGATAAACTTTTTATCATTTTACAAAACTTTTTTAAACTTATATATTGTCAAAATCATGTCTATATAGATATAGTTATATAAATAAGGTTGAAAGCGCTTAGGACTGATAACTCGCTTTATTTCCTGTTCCTTGTTTGGTTGTGGACTTAGGGTATTGGTTGTTTGTCCGAGTGTCGTTTAAATCTTAGTTATATATTATGTATATGTATGTAGATATAAAAGTTCTTCCAACCAGTTCAATACCTTTGGGTAGCAAAGGTGTACAAACATGATCAGTCATTCACACAACAGTACTAGTAAACTATAATAGGTGTAGTTTAGAGGATTACCACTCACTATTTCTAGAACAATGAAACTTACAAGAGTCAGTTCATACATGAGTCAGTTCAAACATACTATAACGAGAAAAACAAAGAACATACTATAACGAGAAACACAAAGAACATACTACACTAATACAAGAACAATATAAGATTAATGTGAGCCACTACATCATGGCATGGCAATATACTGCTGTGTCATGTTTTGTAACCAGATTCTCCTGGAGGGAGAGCATGAGTTTGTGTATAGATCTTTATGGGATTGACCATCCTACACCTTGCTGCTAGCTACAGTGGGACCTGCAGGTCTACGGGTGAAGAATTCCATACCATTTCGACGTCTTCGAACGTGGTGTTTTAGTAGTCAATCAAGTATGGTTATAATCTCATCACATTTTACCTTAATTAAACAATTGGTTTAAGGTAGTTAGTACATTGGTAGTTACTATATACAATACTACAGTACATCTTCATTTTCCCATTACATACATATAGTGATCTTCTCACATAAACGGTAATGTAAATTATTTTCTGGTAATGATAATCATACTTGGGAAAAACACTCGCTTTTACAAAAGGACAAGCATACAGAACAATCGAGTCTTGGTAGAAGACTACATTTCATTGTAAGTAGAAAGATAGGATTTTCTAGGAGATACAAACATTTACATCAAACACTTACAAACATTTACATCAAACACTTACAAACACTTTCTTCAAACTTATACAAACATTTGACACTAAAATACTTGTGAACTCACCAGCTTAAATGTTGATCTACTCTTTCAAAATAACTTGTATTCTCAGGTCACCAGTAGACAGGTACATTGGACCAGGTTTTGAGAATACGGAGCACATTCAAGACTCATCTTTTATTTTGATTCATATTTTGGTGTCTTTGAAACTATACAAAGAACACACTTGTATTAAATTATAGTATTAATGCAATGGATGATGTTGTTGCTTGTTTACTATTGTGCATTGTTATGATACTATACATGACGACGTCCTCCGTCTCGAACGTTTCCGTCGTTCTGGTTTGGGGGTGTGACAGATTGGTATAAGAGCTTTGTTTATAGTGAATTGAGTATATCAACCCATGAAAGATATACAGCTATAAACACATCGGGATTAAAATACTATGACCAAGAGTTTATACTTTTAAATAATAAAATATTTAACTAAAGTATACATACAAGCATTCATACTAGGATCAATGTCATACTAGAACAGAACAAAACTATTGTGGTTGTTGGACTGCACAAGTAGGCTTGGGGACATATAATCAGATTATATAGCCTGATCAACTTGATGAGAATTGTTATCGAGATTTGAGAAAGCAAAGTTTGATTTCAGTAAATGAACATTTAGAACACGAAGAGTAAATATTAATCAGATCTCATATTGATAAAGACTGATTACAACATAAGCAGAAAAGAGATATCTGTTACAAAAAAAATCTCTCTCTACTTCTAACCTCAGTCCCTATTTATAAGGAACATGAGTGTACAAAAAATATACTAAGTCTAGACATTTCACTTTGCATAAAGATGACTTAGTAAAATAACATAAAATGTGAAACTATACAAAACACTATATTCGACTTTACAATTTTACATCTACAATCTCCCCCTTTGTAAACAGTCGAAGCTATTCATCCCATAAGCTTTTGAACAGCTGAGTGGATTGTCTTTCGCACTTCTCCATACCAGGAGATCACCTTCTTGAGATCTTTCTTGTCTCCTTCATTGTTCTTCTTGCAATTGTTCATACGAACAATAAAGTGCGTATATTGCGAAGAATTATATCTTTCCACCTCTAAGACTTTAAACAAGAACTTCTTAGGTTTCCCTTTTGTATCTCTTCCTGAAAACACCATGCCGAAAGGTTTCAGACATATTTCCCCAACAACATATTTCGTTAATGCTGATTGAGATAAAGTTTCTTCCCAAGGAACTTTCACCTCTCTTCCCAACACATTAGCCAGTTCTTCATCTGCAAGAGCCAAACAATCAAAGTAATTGTCGATGCATGTCTTCACATGTGCGAAGCCTATCTTGAACACTTCAGTCTAAGAGCCTTTGAGCTTATTTTCTTCCATATGCTTCAAACTCAGAGCCACTTGAATTAAATCATTGCAGTTCATCAAAGGAAAATCAGCTACCGTGAAGTCATACTGCTTGTTGTCTGCTCGGATAACAAAATAACGAAAATTTTGAAGCATGTATTCAAACAATACATCTTTCTTGATTGTCAGCACCTTTTTGATCTTCATTAAAGATCAAACTTCATCTGGATTCTTCCCCAAGACAGCATGAAATCTGATTTTCATGTGTGTATAATCATCAGGATTATCAAACTTCTCACTAATCTTGTACTGAGCAGTGATGAATAGCATTTCATTGATTGGAAAATCCAGCTGACAATTGTCTGAATTCGCAATATCATAACTTCTCTATGGCTTCTTCTCGAATTCGTACATTTCCCTCCCCACAACTTTTGACTCTATAGTTTCATAAGAGTAAAGCTTCGCAGGATCTCCTTTGTTCATTGTGGGAGGATCACTTGCCCTCTGCCTCATAATGCTTTGTATTTGCCTCATTCTTTCCAACTCTGCTTCAGCCTCAGCTTTCTTCTCCTCCTTTGATTTTTCATACAATATCCCTTTTCCTTTTCCCACCATATTTGTTTGAGGTTTTGAACTTGAAACTCTTTCTTTTTCTCCAATAACGATTCCTTTGGCAATCGCTTTTGTGGTTATTGTAGTTGAGGAAATTGGCTTCGTAAGTATGGGAAGAGTAGTTTTAAGCTGAGTAGATATAACTTTCCCAACTGTCTTCGCATCCTCTTCTTTACTTAAGCTTTTCTCTCCCCCTTGCACCCCTGTGAAAACAGGTGGGGCACTCCTTGGTAGTAAAGAAGTAAAATTGGCAAGTGGAGCAAGAGCTTTCTGAATTGCTTGTTCTAAAGTATTAATCTTTAGAGACAAGAACTCAGGAGTGAGAATTTGTGTTGTTGAAGATTGCGAAACCACCATTTTAAGCTCAGTCATCAACTTGGTCAGCTGATCAAACTTCTGCTTTGTTTCTTCGTTATGGGCTTCAAGAATAGGAACATCAACAAACTTTTGTACTCTTGAAGAAACCTCTGCAATCTGCTTTTGAACTTCAGCATTTTGAGTATGAATATCCTGAAGCTCCTTCGCAAGTTCAGACTTCAACTCTTGAAGCTTATAGTTGACATCTTCCCGAACTTTCTTCACATCTTGTACAAAAAGGACATGACGTTCTTTTGCAACAGCTTTCAAATCCTTGACCTCTGAAGAAAAATTGCTCCCTTGTGCTTGAATGCGAAGCTTATTATTCTTGTCGGATTGATCAACCTTCTCCATAATACGCTTCTCAGCACCTTTGATCATTACATCAACCTCCATAGCTGAAATAGAAGACATCCTGCCAGAATCAGCTTGCGACTGAATAATAGCATTCAATTTCTGATTCAGGATTTTAAATTGTTTTCCTGTCATAAGCATATGATCAGGAATATCCTCCTCCTCTGAATCAAAATGAATGTCTTCAATTATCCCTCCAAAGGCACCTCCTTCAGCTTCATTATCAGATAAAGGTTGCGAAGGTTGAGGATTTTTGGGTGATTGAGATGGAAAAAGTGTTGTAAATGGGTTTTGAAGAGCATGATCAAAAATTGATGAGGTGGTGGATAAAGTTGTAAATGGAATTGAAACAATTGGTAATGAAATAGGTAAGGAGATTGGGATTGTGGTTGCAACACTCAGGATAGGTGCCCCCGTATCAGATACGTTGACAACCGTATCAGAAATAGGTACCTCCTCAGAAACTGATTTGGTAGTGACTATTTCGAGTGGTTTGGTGAGTGGTAAGGTGGTAGAGATTTGCGAAGTATGAATGATAGGTAATGAAACATTTACCGTAGATGTCACTGGTGGAGTTTCTGGTACTATTTCTTCATCAGATGATTCATTGCGAATCACCATCTTTCTTCTTTTGATGAGAGTACGTTGCATGTTTTTGGTAACATCTTCAGCTGTTTGTCTTTTCTTTCCTGGAGAAACCGGAGCTGGAATACTGTGAATAGTAACGCCTTTACTGCTTACCTCAGCCTTGCGAATTTTCTTCAATACCCCAGACTTAGAAGGTATTATTTCTTTCTTTGATTTCGATGAAGTTTCTTTAATCTGAATATCTTCATCTTGAACTTATTGTGAAGATGAACCCTTCACATCCTTCTTTATGAGCTTCTTCTTCTTTGACGTAGCAACAACATCCAATAATACTCCAGTCTGCTCTGATTGATCAATTGTTCGCAAATATCTCACCAAGACTTTGTGAGTTTGAGATACCTTGCGAAGCATCGCATCTGGAATGCGAGCCACATGAGTAAAAATTGCCTCATCATCTTCTACTGCCTTTGGAAACTGATACAAAGAAAATTCTGCAACTTCAACATCCTCCATTACTGGAAAGTCTTCTTTTTCATAGACCTTCTCCAGAATCAAGCTCCAATACCTTGCACACGGAATCCCCTTTTCCGAATTTGTGTTTTCGAGACTCTTAACAAATTCCTTCCATAATTGGGTGGCATAATCAACGTTTATATCATAGTATATGCCCATAACCATGGCATATACTTCCATTCGTCCTCTATCCAGTCCAACTGATCTTCCTGTTAGGCATCTAAGAAAAATTCCAAATAAGAAATTCCATATGCACGGCAACCCAGACTTTCGAAAGTCACTGATCTTCTCAAGCTCTGGTTGATGGCCCATCTCGTTGAACATGTGAATGATTTGAGAGTTGACAGGTTTGACAAATGGAGGGTTGTTTGGAATCTGCAAGAATTCAACAAACATCTTCTTGGAAAGTTTGACCCGTTTGTTGTTGATCAAGTTGAATGTGATCACATCCGCTGTATGATTGTATGATGTCGTTGAAGCTGCCAAGGATAACCATGTCATCGGAACAGAGAAGGAACTAAACATGGCAGTAGACAGAGGTGATCGTTTCAGGGCAACGATAAGCATCTTCAAACCTTCAGGATAAGAAGATACATTTGGATCAACTTGATAGTTTGTGCTTTGGATTTTCATCAGGGATTGAGAAAGAACTTCGTCAGTATTGGATTGAGTGGCTGCCATTTTTAGGGTTTGAAAGAGATGAAGTTTGATCAAGATTGAAACTTTGGAGGTTTTTGAGAGTTCTGTTTGCGTAACCGTATATAGTGTTCTTGATCCCCCCCTTTATAGTTTACTCAAATTGATTTGAAATTAAAGCGGGATGCATTTAATGTTATCCGATGTGGCACCTTGAAAATCGAATCATGACTGCAAAAGATAACCATGCTTTAAAAAGTAACTGTCACATCTCCTTGAAAACCGGATAGAATACCAACCATCTTGAGTACACAGCCTGTCAAGTTTCCCGTTATAGAATCTGAACCGTTAAAACCCTTCGCATGGAGTTAAGGCTCTTTCACTTTTGGGATGTAAAGTGAAGTCATATGCCAGATTTGCGAAATCATCAGTCTGAGTTGGTTTTACTCAAAACCTCAAGGATTTCGTGTGTGCATTGTGTCAATAGAATAAGATGAGAAACAAAAAATTTGGAATTTTGTGATGTCAAAAAATTGAATTTGACATGAATGCAGTTAAACCCCAGGCAAAGGTTGCTTCGTTAATCATCAAGAGAGATAATCAACACCTTGTGTAGTTTCCCGTGAATTAGAATCGAATACTTGTAGAGAAGTATCGAAGGGCTTCTTTTAAAAGACATTTTGGATTGGTTTGAAATTTCATTACATATCAGCCTTAACATAAGGTGATAAATTGTAAATGAAATTACTTGTTTGACCAGTGTAGTCAGTGACAAGTTGGCTTGTGAAAATATTTATCATGACTAGGATTTACGAATAAAACTTACACAGAAATCATATTCAAAAGAAAATTTGTTCTGGATCTTGTTGGGTAACAAACATTGTTGGTTGTGAATATTTGATCAAGACCACACATGCAAATTGAATATGATTTGAAGTTTCGAAATTTTTGATACTGAAACAAAGGTTTCGTAAAAATCTGGAACAAAGTTCCCCGTCAATTCCTTAAGGTTTATGATTTTTGGATTTCACTTCCATCACAGACTCATGATGTTAGATCATAAACACAGACTTGTGATTTGTCTAGGTTTTGATTGGTTTGATCAAAGAGCTCAAGGACAAATCTCTTCAAAAATTTGGAGTGTAAGAATTGTTTGATATAAAAAGATTGGATAAGAATCGGAGTGTACCTCTATTATAATGGACAAAACAGAAAACTCTTAACTCATTTGAGAAGAGTAAGGTAGCTCTTTTTGACTTATGCGAATATAAGCCTTTTTGGGAAGAAATTTTCATGTGATAATTTCATTAAGGCTTTCTTTTCACACATTGAGTCTTGTTGAGGCTTTTGGTCTACAGACAGCAGCATGCTTCTAGGGACATCCTAACTAGTTTTTAAAAGAAATTTAATACCTTCTCGTAGAAACACATAAGTATGACATCTTCGCATTTTAGCCCTCTATTAAATTCTCAGCACACAAAGTTTAAAAAACAAAGAAAACAAAAATATTTTTGTGATTTTTGAATTTTTCAAAAGTAAGAACATAACAAAATAAAATCATTTTGGATTTTTAATTTTTCAAAATTAAAAACATAACAAAATAAAATCTTTTTGGATTTTTAATTTTTCAAAATTAAAAAAACATAACAAAATAAAATCTTTTTGGATTTTTAATTTTTCAAAAGTAAAAAAAAAAAGACCCTACAAAGTTAGTCGTAAACCTTACCTTAGTTGTGACGATCTCAGATGCGAAAAGATGTGGATGCGAAGCCATGCCAAGCCTCTAAATGAACAGTAACATCTGAACAAATTTGACTCATAACTGCTGAACAAGACTTTTAGTCATGAGTTTTTGAAATTGAATTCGCATTAATCATCCCCAAACCTGCTAAAATTCTAACAAATGATTTTTCATCAAGAGGTTTTGTAAAAATATCAGCAAGTTGTTCAGTTGTTTTAACAAAATGAATTTCAATATTCCCATCTTCCACATGATCTTTGATAAAATGATATCGAAGAGCAATGTGTTTTGTCTTTGAATGTTGTACTGGATTATGAAAAATACGAATTGCACTTTGCGAATCCCAATACAAAGGAATCTTTTTCATGTTTATTGCATAGTCACGAAGTTGACTCTGAATCCAAATAATTTGCGAAGTGCAAGCAGCAGCAGCAATGTATTCTGCCTCAGCGGTTGATATAGCCACACAAGTTTGTTTCTTTGATTGCCAACTCACCAACTTCCCATCCAATAGTTGACATCCACCACTCGTACTTTTCCTATCCAAAGTACATCCTCCTAGATCAGAATCTGAAAAAGCTTGAATGAAAAACTCCGTTTTCGCAGGATACCAAAGTCCTAAAGAAACTGTTCCCTTAAGATAGCGAAAAATATTTTTCACTACAGTCAAATGAGGTTCTCTGGGATTAGCTTGATATCTAGCACAATTGCAAACCGAAAACATAATATCAAGTCTACTTGCAGTTAAGTACAATAAAGACCCTATCATGCTTCGATAAAGTGTTAAATCAACAGCAGGAGCATCTAACGAAGGAGTTAGTCTTGTTCCTACTGCCATTGGTACTCTGAGTTTCGTGCTATTAGACATTCCAAAATTTTCAAGCAAGTTCTTCGTATATTTTTCTTGATTGATTAAGATTCCATCCCTGTTATGTCTTATGTTTAAGCCAAGAAAATTATTAATTTTTCCCATCATGCTCATTTCAAACTGACTTTTCATTAGATTTTCAAATTCAATTGACAATTTTGGATTAGTTGAGCCAAAGATAATATCATCAACATAAATTTGAACAAGCATTAGATGACACCCAACTTTCTTGCGAAATAATGTGGGGTCAACTGATCCTTGTTTAAATTTAGATTGTTTCAAGAAATTTGTAAGTGTTGCGTACCAGGCTCTTGGTGCTTGTTTTAATCCATATACAACCTTATCTAGGATGTAAACATGATTAGGATGTTCATGGTTTATAAATCCTGGTGGTTGTTCAACATACACTGTTTCTTCTAGTTCTCCATTTAAGAATGCACATTTAACATCCATTTGATAAACATCAAAGTCTTTGTGAGCTGCATAAGCTAAAAATATGCGAACTGCTTCAAGTCTTGCAACAGGTGCAAATGTTTCTTCATAGTCTATCCCTTCTTGTTGCGAATAACCTTTAACCACTAGTCTAGCTTTATTTCGAATAATATTGCCATCTTTGTCGGTTTTGATTTTAAAATCCATTTTAATCTGACAATTGAAACATCAGAAGGTTTAGAAACTAATCTCCAAACCTTGTTTCGTTCAAATTCAACCAGTTCAGATTGCATAGCAACAACCCAATCTGAGTGTTCCATAGCATCCTTTACTGTCTTTGGCTCTATTTTCGAAATAAAGACATTAAACATACATAGTTCTTGGTTCGCATTCAGTACCTCATTTTTCGCACGAATTTGAGCTCTTGTCAACACACCATCTTGTGGATTACCAATTATCTGTTCTTTTGGATGATTTCTTGTCCATTTCTCAAGTGGTGGAAAATTAGGATCAAATTCTAATGGTGCATCTTCATACATATCTTCATTTTCAGATCCTGCAACAGAAAAAATATCATTTAGTTCATGAAACTCATCATTTTCATCAAGATTAATTGTCCCTGTTTCATCATGCTCCCCCTCAACATGATCTTCATCTTGATGCTCCCCCTCAAAATGATGTTCCTGTTGATTCTGCGAATGCTCCCCCTCAGCTTGATGATTCATAATTTCATTCTCCCCCTCGAAAGTTGGCTGACTATCTTCATGAATACTCGTATGCTCCTCCTCCATACGAATATCAGGCGTACTTTCACAAGTTATCGATGTTGTAGTTATTGTCGAATCATCAGTATGTTTTGAGGATTATGTTGTTTGATTATCAGGAGCATTATTTTCTGCGTCAATTGCCCTGTCAGGAATTCCGAAAATTAAGTCATAATCAAAATCATTGATTTCAGAATTATCAATTTGAGTATTTGAATCCACAAGTATTGATTTATTTTCAAATTTACTATCCATCTGTTTAAGATAGTAATCATCAAACGTTAAATGGAAAGTTTCTTCAACTTTTCTAGTTCTTTTATTAAACACTCTGTATGCAACTGAATTCTGTGAATATCCTAAGAATATGCCTTCATCAGCTTTAGCTTGGAACTTGGACAAATTATCTTTGAGATTCATGATAAAGCACCTGCAACCAAAAACATGAAAGAATTTTACATTAGGTTTCCGATTATTGATTATTTCATATGGAGTAACATTGAATCTTCGATGAATGAATGATCGATTCTGAGTATAACATGCAGTGGACACTGCTTCTGCCCAAAGATATTGAGGTGGATTCGCATATGTTAACATGGTTCTGGCTGCTTCGCATAGAGATCGATTTCTTCTTTCAACAACACCATTTTGTTGTGGAGTATATGGTGATGAGAAATTATGCGAAATGCCTTTGCTTGTGAGAAAAATATCAAGAGTTTGATTTTTAAACTCAGAACCATTATCACGTTTAATTTTTCTTACATTCTTCTTCAGACTAAGTTCAATCTTTTTGATAAAATCAATCATCGTCTGAGCAACTTCAGATTTCAACCTGAGAAAAAACACCCATGTGAATCGAGAGAAATCATCTACAACAACTAAAATATACCGCTTTTTATTGATTGTAGCAATAGTCGACGGTCCACATAAGTCAATGTGAAGAAATTCCAATGGTTCTACGATTTTTGAATCTATCACAATCGGATGACCTTTTCAATGTTGTTTTCCTTGTTCGCAGGCTGCACACAAAGAATCATTGTCAAATTTTAGTACTGGTAACCCTCGAACTAAATCTTCAGTGACAAGTTTATTAATATTTCGAAAATTCAAGTGTGACAATCTTCTATGCCAAAGCCAGCTGAGATCATTAGATGCTTTTGATAGTAAACACACAACAGGTTTTCCCACAATTGATTTGATGTCCAATGTAAACATATCACCATATCTTTTGGATTTGAGAAGTATTTCATTTGACTTCGCATTTGAAATGATACTTCCATCTTCATTAAATACAACTTGATTTCCAGTACCAACAACAAGTTGTGACACGCTTATCAAATTATGTTGAAGTCCTTCAACATAAGTAACTCTGTTCAGAGTGAATTTTCTATTTGTGACTTTCCCATAGCCTTTCACTTGACACTTGTGATTATTCCCAAATTTGACTACTCCTGCATTTTCCAAGCTTCTATAATCTCACAAGTTTTCCTTTCTTCCAGTCATATGACGAGAGCAACCACTATCAATATACCATTTCGAATCATATTGCTCGTCACACATCACCTGCATTTATTGAAAGAATTTAGGAACCCAAGACTTGTTGGGTCCATCATTAGTAAAATGAAACAAATTCTTTGAATTTAAAAACCATGTTTTCACTTTGTTTGTAACAGAATCCATTATATCAACATCATCAGATCTAGATATTGAGATATAGTCATTCAATAGTTTTGGATTTCCATTGATTGTAATCTTATCCTTCACAACATTCACATTTTTGATAACTGGTTTCCATTTTTGAACTGGAACTTGCGAATGATAAGATGATGAACTAGCAGTGGAAGAGTTATTTGCGAACTTGTCAAATGCATTCTTGATTTGTTGCTCTGAAAACTTCCCACTTTGATATTTTCTTCCTTTCCCTTCAAACCATCGATTGATTGTACTTACATCAGATTTTCCTTTTGTATATAAAACTTTGGTCTGTTTTGAAACTAAAGGATTTGGAAAATTTGGTTGTTTTGGTGAAAATTTTATTTTTGCTTGAGTTGAATCTGTCAAACTTGATGAAGTTTTCGTGAATTTGTCAACATTTTGAAACTTTTGATTATTTGCAAATTTTTGCGAATTCTCAAATTTTCGATTGTTGTCATATTTGCGAACATATGGACTTTTATCAACAAAATTTGTTTGTTTATTATTTGCGAACATATGGACTTTTATCAACAAAACTTGATTTGGAAAAATGGTTTTATCAGTACATACAAAATTTGGATATACCACTGTGTTGGTTTCCAAATAATGTGCGCCTTTGTCATTTAAAATTTTGTCAAATTCTTTTGTATTTTCAAACACTTGATCAACCACAACTCGTTGAGGTGTTTCATCTGAATCTTTCTTTTCTACTCTGTTTTCTTCATTATCATCTGATTTCCAGCTTTCAACTTCCACATTATCAAACTTACAATGTTGTGAAGTTAAAGGTTTATCAATTTCATCCTCTACTATCGAATCAACAATAATTTCTTTACCTTTAATCTTAGATGTGATATTAACTATTGACAATTGAGAACAATATACCTCTTCTTCCTCTTCTGTCTCAATGATTTCACTCACTTTATCTGAATTTTCATCAATATCAGCATAATTGAATTGAGAGGCAAGAGTTGAATTTTCTGTTTTCTTTAAGATTTTCACTTGTTCACTCTTTGTCAAACTTTCATTGACAATGTTAACTAACTCATCAACATTCAGAAATTCATCAATTTTGACAATATCATATGTATATCTATCATCAGGTATTTTGTCAAATTGAGCAAGTGTACTTTCACAATCATAAGAAACAACATCAACTTTTTCACGTTCATATTCAAGAAAAGGTAACAGTTTCCTATGTTGTTCTTTGCTAATGTCAGAAGAATGATGTAAATCAGTTAATTTTGCATATAGCCGTTTGGCAGAATTACTATATATGTTCCTTTGTGCTAGCAACAACCTAACATCATTTGTAAGATTATTCCTATCACAATCTATATTTTTGATCTGCATTTCAAGTTTTTCTACTCTGCTCCTCTTTATTTCTGATTCTCTCCGTGTCTCACCTAGTTGCATACTTAATTTTTGAGTTTCAGTACTAGCAGACACAATAACAGAATCAAAATAAGCCACAGTTTCATCAATGAAACAATTTCAGTATCATAAGCAGATAAAGGAATATTAAAAGATTCAAGTATTGCACGTACCTTGGTTGTCATGCGTGATTTGTCCGTGGATTTGGATACGAAGCACCTTCCTGAAATTTCCTCTTCGCAATCTTCAAAACTTGCGAACATTGCTCCATGTGTGGGATGCCTCATTTCCTCATCATCAGATCCTGAAGACTAGATCTGATACGTACCACTTTCTTCATTATCAATTTCACCTTTCGCAACCAAAGACACTCCTTTGGTCTTAGCACGTATCTCTTCAATCTTTTCAGAGTAGTATGCTTCATCTTTAACTTTTTCCTTCTTCTCTTCTTTCTTTCGCAACATGCAATCAACTGCAAAATGATTCGCACCGTTGCAGTAGTGACAGTAAATTCCTGAATCACCTTTCAGCTTCTTCACTTCTTTCGCATCTTTTTGTTTCTCATCAGCTTTCTCCAATTTCTTCCTCTCCTCCCCTCCAGTTTTTGTGACTGCATTCTTCACATCACTAGCCTTTCCTTTTGGATTAAAAGGCTTTTTGAAAAACTTCTTAACTCTGTTGTTTGAATAGAATGCCACAGCTTCATCATCGGAGTTCATCAAAAATCCTTCATCATCTGAACCATCTTTTTCATTAACATCAGTTTCTGATACATTTGAAACAAGAGCCAAAGGACCTCGAATACTTTGTTTTGATTCTTCATACATTTCTGAAACTTCACATTCATGTGTTTTCAGTTGATTGTAGAGATCATTCAATTTAGTTGTATCAAAACTCTGTTGATTCTTAATCATCATGTTCACACTTCGCCATTCCTTGCGAAGACCCATAATGAAAGTTAAATTGAACTCCATGAGAGACCTAGTGATTCCATACCTATTGCAGCGAAACATAAGCTCATTCAGACGATCATAGTAATTTTCAAGAGTTTCTGCATCCTTTTGTCTGAATTCCTTCAGTTCAACTAGACATTGCTTCACATAGTTTATCTTCGTCTTTTCGGAACCTGGATACTTCTCTTTTACAGTATTCCAGATGTCCTTTGTTGTTTTACAACTACGAATGTAATTATAAACCATAGGAGGAAGAGCACCTCTTAGTTCCCTCATGCACCTCTTTTCATTATTCTTCAACCATTTTTCTTGATCAGCAACTTTAGTAGATGTAGTAGATGGACCAATTGGTTGAACATTAACAAGAGCTTGCAATGTTCCATCAATACAATTCCAAAGTTCTTCATCAATTCCATTTAAGTAATCTTCCATTCTATTAGCCCAATGATCATAGTATTCTGGAATTAACATCGGAATTTTGGTTGAAGAACCAAGCAAGTGAGAAAAGGAAGTCATTGTATTCATGTTGAAGTTTGCCATTGATGAACACATAAATTTTCATAAAGCTTGAAAAACTTGATGAAATTGAGAATTTGATCAATTGAATTGATCACAAATCACTAATCGATTACTCGATTTAACAATTCAAAAACAGAATCAATTCAAATCTGAAGATCAATGTGATTAATTTTCAAAACCAAAATGCGCGGAAAATTTTGAGTAAATTGCAACTCAAAAAGCAAATGATTCTAACACGAAAATCAGATCGAAACAGTTTGAATCCTGCTCTGATACCAATTGATGAGAATTGTTATCGAGATTTGAGAAAGAAAAGTTTGATTTCAGTAAATGAAAATTTAGAACACGAAGAGTAAATATTAATCAGATCTCATATTGATAAAGACTGATTACAACATAAGCAGAAAAGAGATATTTGTTACGAAAAAAATCTCTCTCTACTTCTAACCTCAGTCCCTATTTATAGGGAACATGAGTGTACAAAAAATATAATAAGTCTAGACATTTCACTTCGCATAAAGATGACTTAGTAAAATAACATAAAATGCGAAACTATACAAAACACTATATTCGACTTTTACAATTTTACGTCTAAACAACTATATCTTTCCTGGAAGTGATTAGCATGTGCCTAGGAATGGTTGTGGTGTTGCAGAAAGTCTAAAAACTTACCGACACTACTACAATGAAAACTTTAGAACATAACATAAACTTAAAATACTATAGAAGTATTTTGTGTTACTATAATTACTTATTTGAGAACTAAAATGTCTTTATTAGTATGTCAATATTTGCTGAGTGGATACGCTAAGGTTTTATGTGACTTGGGTGTCATAGAATTAGAGACTGTGATCTTTGTTTTATTTCCTATTCCTTGTTTTGTTGTGGACTTAGAGTTAGGGTCACTTATTCGAAGGTCTATTCTGTTTTGATTACATATGACTGGTATGCACTACTCGAGTATTGAAGTAGCTGGTAAGGGTCATCCTATATTTATCTTAAGTAGTACGTCCATTAACTATTTCTTTTACCCCTATTCTCGTGTAGATAACATGGCTAGATTCCATCTCCCCGACGACCCGTACTTTCCCAACCAAGGAAATGGTAAATGGCTCGATGAGGAGCCAGAAGAGAATCATGCAATTCCTTTAGATGATGACTTCGCAGAAAACTTCCCGGAGGATTATGACTTCGAGCAAGAAGTCGATGATCTACCCCTAGTGGCTCCAATCCCAAATCCTAACCCTTGTTCGGCTTTTCAAGGCCCGTCACCTTTGTGGGCGGAGAACTTGGGCAAATGGAGTCATGAGCAGGGTCAACCCTTACCCTACAATGGGGAAAAAAGCTTTTACAATTTAAGTGAGGGAGGCTCAACAGACAGAATCTTGCCTATTCTGGTTCGCAGGGTTGCTCGAAATAATGAGCAGGGTAGGGCAGCCATCAACCGAGTCATGGAAGTTGATGTCGATGCGGGAGTCAATACAGTCTGCATTCGCCATCTACAAGCTGCTCATGGAAGAACTCTAGGCCACAATGAGGTCCTGTAGAGAAAACTTACTGCAACCAAAGCTGAAGTCAGGGAACTTCGAGCACGTCAGGCAACGTTCGAAAGGCGTATGTTGGAAATGGAGCGTCATCTCGCAGAATCAAAGGCTCATTCGAGCGGTTCTCGTCGCAAGTAGGGTCTACTCTACTTTGTCTTTTGGACATAATTAGGTCTATGTATAGACTCTAGTATTAATTTCCCGCTTATTTTAAGACCTTGAACCCTCAGTCTATCAGGTCTTAGTTCTGTCAAATTTTCTCTTTATGGTTTGATGTAAGACCTACTCCTAGGTCATTTTCCCGAACTTGTTACATCTTTAATGCTGATGTTATTGACATACATCTAATCTTTTGGGAAATCTTTATCCAAATGCTTTCATCCTTCTATTGTTAGATCTCTATTTCAATCATACTCTCACCTGTTTTGTCGGGCTATGGCGACTTAGTCCATAGACCACTCTCATTATACTCACAATCATACTCTCACCTGTTTTGCCGGGCTATGGCGACTTAGGGAAGAAAAATAAGTATACCGCTGAGATTCCTTTGGCAAGAAGAAAGTCTTCAAGTGACATCCTCACTAGCTCACCATCAATCAAGAAATCAAATGGTTCATGTTTCCAATCATCGTTTCCTAAACAAAAGTTAAGGTTAGATGACTTAAATGTGTAAAAACTAATCGGTCAACAACTAACTTATAGCATTGAATCATTGATCTTCGAATTGCAGATAATTTCATGGAACTGTTACCGAAGTTCATGCTCTTTTTACACAAGCAGAACTTAAGTTTTACTGGTGGCAAAATGGTTCAAGTCAGGATAAGCAGAAACGTAGTGCAAAGACCTTTTTACAAACTTCTTAAAGGGGGAGAGCGACAGGACGGCTTCAAGGAGAACGTCGAGACGCCATCAGTTTGGAGGGCGAGGCCAGCAGAGCTTACTGCAGAGGAGATCCGGTAACTGTTATGAATATGGAGGAGTGGGGCATTTTTCTCGTTACTGCCCCAATGTTCAGACGGACGACCTTGGGACTTTATGTTCATAATGATGTCATGCTTGCCTTTGGTACTCCGGAGAAGCAAATCTTAATCGAACCTATATTTGCTCAATGGATATAATCTGCTCATGGTAAAACTTCATATGGGTTCGATATACTTTTATCTTCAACGAATGGCCCATGCCCATCCAGAGCAGCACACGTTCCTTCCATCGTCTGATCTCCTCCTGAGACTTCTGAGCCTCCTAGGATACTATCGTAAGCCGCAGCCACAGGATTAATATGTGGAAATGGCAAGTACACACTGTGCACCACGATCTTGACGTTGCGGATGACGTCCGACACCTTAATCCTCACATAGTTCATCCTCATCGGCGCCGAGGTCAAACCTCCACCGGCACCAGAGGTTGTGATAAGTAGCGGTTTGCCTCGTTCTAATGTCGATGGAGCAGTCACCACCGGAAGCTTCTCCATATCCGCGATCGACAAGAAATGGTTCGACACAATGTGGAACCTGCCTATGCTAAGCCTTTACTACCTACCCTTACCTGTCCGCCTTGAACTACTGCGCCTGCGCATACCTTTTCTTGCTCCATCCAGAAGGTAGCTTGAACTAGAATTGTACAGATAGATAGCCCCATGAATTCCGATTTCTGTTTTTGTTTGTATTAAAGTGTTGGTAGCTTCTAGCCTCGAGCTGGAAAGTCTCATCGGAAAGAATTTGAACTAATTGTGCCACAGTTGAGAGTTTCTGTCCAATCGCTACATAGACACAATACAATGTCTCACTCTCAGAGGTGCTCCTTGAGTTCATTTGCTTTTGGTTTAATATGGTATCGATATCAATAGCTGTTTTTCCGCTTATCGGTCCCCGATTATAAGTTCTCGTTGACCACGGCCTATAGGAACCAGGCTATCTACCGCTTTTAACCCAGTTTGCATAGGCTCGTGCACAGATTTACGTTCAATAATCCCAGGGGATTTCACTTCGACACGTCTTTGGTCGTGATCGCTTAGAGCCCCTCTTCCATCAATAGGTACTCCCAAGGCGTCGACCACACGCCCTAGCATAGCCTTTCCCGCAGGGACATCCACAATAGAGCCAGTGCGCTTGACAAGATCTCCTTCTTTAATATCAGTATCACTACCAAAGACCCCTCCCAACGCCAACTAACAAGTGTTGATCAATAGAGGGATAGGTGCATCCAAAAGAGAAGTTCACATCCTGATCGCTTTCATCCATGTAAAGAGTCTCGAATCACTTTGTACCCATCTCCATGATTTCCTTGGCATCATATGACCATTCCCCATTATCAAGCTTTATAGCTTCAATCGTCATTCCAGGATTTGCAGTCCGAAACATTTCCATTATGTTACCTAGCCAGGTTTGTTTGGCATCTATGCCCCCTGGCCTCCAAACAGTATGGGAGCCTTTCAGCTCGTACTGCTCACACTCCTAGATCTTCACGGCACCTCCTCCACCATAGTGTGAGCTGGGAGCAGCTCCGAAAAGCGAGGCCTACTTAAATAAGTAATGAGCTTTCAACAATGTTAACAACACTACGAAAAAAGTAAACTATGGTTGCCCATTGATCTGATCATAGGTGAAATCCAACCCCTTCTCTGCTCCTTTCCTGACCCTTTCTAAGCTCTTGGATCCTGCCATGCGCCTCTCTAGGCTTCGCTATCGCTCATGAATGGTATATGGATCTCTCTATGTAGTGGTCGGCCTTCTAGAAGCTTCGCCAGAAGCGACTAGTCGGACCTGATTGAAGAAGGTTATTAACCACGGACGAAAGACCCTCCCTTGTGAGGGTAGAAGGGAGGGCAATGGTTGTCGTCGGAGCTTTGAACGACGGTTTAAGCTTCGTAACGAATCGCACCTGTACTCTTCTTGAAACATCTTCAACATCTCCATCGATATCCATCTGAAAACGCAGTTTAGCTGCAATTAACAGTGAATTGTTCAAGAACTCGGCGCTGGAAAAATCGACAACAGCACAAACACGAATGAAAGAAGAAAGAGAAAAGAAAAAACACGAACCTTAGCTGTGGGGGCGAAGCAAAATCGACAGCTCCGGTGTTGCTATGGGCTGCGACGATCTTCGGTGAGGATATGGCTAACAGCGGCAAGCAGGGATGCGCTTGAGGAGTGGCAGAAGCAGCGATGGATTGGAGGCGTTCTGTTTGTGTCGATGTATAAGCTTTAGGTTAAGGGTATAGTGGTCAAATTTTCTAAACGGTGAAATAAGGAGTTTTGGTGAAACAAAGAGTTTTTGATAGGTCAAATATAAGTGATTTATTAAAAATGGTTGGAAAAATGATTTGTGTGGTTTTTTTATCATTTAGCATGTTTATAAAGTAAAGGTCTCTGTTTATTGATACAAAAAATGGTACAAGATATATACAGTAGAATGGAAAATACATGCCTAACTATACGGCACTATCCAACGGTATACAGTAGAATAGGGACGGTATTTTGAATACTTCAACATATACTGAACACGTGGTTATTAGCCCCGGGCAAGCTGAAGGTTGTGACAAACTTGAAGCTTGGAGCAAAGCAGTTGTACTCTATCCTTTGACAGTGGTTTGGTGAATATGTCAGCCAACTGGTCAACTGAGGAGATATAACAAATTTTTAGTGCTCCAGTCTCAATTTGTTCTCGAATGAAGTGAAAGTTAAGGCGATGTGCTTGGATCTTGTGTTGATGAAAGGATTTTTGCTCATAAATATGGCACCTAAGTTGTCACAAAGGAGTTGTGGTGGATGTAGAATAGGAGCATGAAGTTCTTTGATTAACTGTTTGAGCCACAATAACTCAGTTATTGTGTATGCTAAGGACCGGTATTCTGCCTCGGTACTTGACCGTGCGACGACGCGTTGCTTTCTCGAGGTCCAACTGATAAGGTTTGAGCCATGAAATATTGCATATCCGTATTGAGACCGACTGTCCTCGTGGTTTAAGATCCAACCGGCATCCAGGTAGGCAAGAAGAGAGTCAACTTTTGTTGGTGAGAAATGTAGACAATGATGTAATGTTCCTTTTAGATAACGAAGGATGCGTTTTGTAGCTTGCCAATGTTGAACGGTTGGGGAGTGCATGAATTGACATACGCGATTGACTGCATATGTAATATTTGGGCGTGTGATTGTAGCATATTGGAGTGAACCCATAATTTGACAAAATATTGTCGGGTCATGAAATGGTTCTCCATCTTTGGATAAACGAGAGCCCGGATCAGCTGGAGTGGAAAGTGGTGAAGCATCAATCATTTTGCTGCGATCTAAGATGTCAAGGATATAGCGTTGTTGTGACAGATCAAGACCAGTAGCACTAGATATGATTTGAAGACCCAAGAAATGGTGTAAGTGGCCAAGATCTTTGAGAGCAAACACCCTATGAAGTTGGTTGATGAAACGTTGAATTTTAACTGCATCGTTGCCTGTAATAATGACATCATCGACATAAACCAAGATGTAAATGATGGTGGTGGAACTGATGTGGACAAAGAGCGAAGTATCAGATTGACAAGCTTTAAACCCTTGGTCAACGAGATAGGTTTTGAGCTTGTTGAACCATGCTCTTGGAGCCTGTTTAAGGCCATATAGGGCTTTGTGGAGTCTGCACACATGATGGGGTTTGGTGGGGTCTTCAAAACCACGTGGTTGTTTCATATAGACAACTTCGTTTAGATCACCGTTGAGGAACGCATTGTTGATGTCAAGCTGTCGAATGGACCATCCGTGAGATAGAGCAATGGAGAGAACAAGTCGGATGGTGGTGGGTTTAATGACCGGACTAAATGTTTCAAAATAGTCAACATTAACCTGTTGAGTGAACCCTTGAGCTACCAATCGTGCTTTGTGACGTTCAATGGTGCCATCGGGACACTTTTTGATCCTAAAAATCCACTTACAACCAATAACATTGACATTAGTAGGACAAGAAACAATAGACCATGTGTTATTTCGCATGAGAGCATCATATTCATGTTGCATAGCTTGTTGCCAACAGGGATGTTAAATGGCTTGAGAGAAGAGTCGAGGTTCGTAATCAGAGTTTTCGGAGATAGAGGTGTGAAAATTTTTAGGTTTTAGAGAGTTGGTACGAGCTCGAGTAAGCATAGGATGGGTGGTAGAGGGTGCTGGCCGATAGTGAGATATGGAGGGCTGATTTGATGGGGCTAGGAGAGGAGATAGTAGGGGGGATGGGAGGTGTAATAGAGGAAGGTGGTGTGGGAATGTGGGAAGCACTTGAAGTGGAGGTGGTGGATGAAGATGGTGACAGATTTGTTGGTGAAGAGAGGGACGCTGCCTGAGTCAGTAGATCTGTGGTATTATGAGAAGAAGGAGACGAGGAATGTGGAGGTGAAACCAAGGGTAGATAAGGAAAAACATTTTCATTAAAAACAACATGTCGTGAGACATAGAGGCGGGATGATGGTTGATGAAAACAAAGGTAGCCTTTGTGAGTAGCACTATAACCCAGAAAAATACATGGTAGAGAGCGGAAATCAATTTTGTGAGAGTTGTATGGGCGTAAGAAAGGATAACATAGGCATCCAAAAGTTTTAAGAAAGCTGTAGTCGGGCGGTTTGTTGTATAGTTTTTGATAAGGTGATTGAAAATTAAGAAGCGGGGTGATGGTACGATTATGCAGATAGGTAGCGGTTTTGAAAGCATGTTCCCAAAAAGGTTAGGGGAGGGAGGATTGAGCCAATAGGGTGAGACCTTTTTCGACAATTATGCGATTGCGTCTTTCGACAGCCCCGTTTTGTTCGTGGGTATGTGGACAGGAAATTCGATGTTCAATGCCATGAGTTTGTAAAAATTTGGACACATTTCTATATTCTCTCCCCCCCCCCCCCCCCAATCGGATTGTAAGGCTTTAATGTCACGGTTAAATTGAGTTTTGACCATCTGTTTGAATTGGATAAAGGTAGAAAAAACTTGTGATTTTTGAGACAAGAAATAAATCCAAACATACTTTGTGCAATCATCAACAAAAAGTAAGAAATATCGATTTCCATTAATTGAAAATAAGGGGGTTGGACCCCAAACATCCGAATACACTAAATCAAAAGGAGATGAAGAGTTGATATGAGAAACAGGTAGATGGAAACGACGACTTTTCCCCAGCTGACAGGATTCACAGACAGTGGGGAACTTATTTGAGGAGATAGGCAGCTAAAAGGTAGAAATGAGTTTGTGCAGGAGTGGCTCATGTGGGTGAGCAAGTCTTTTATGCCAGCCATGAACAGAAGTGTGAACGCCCGAGAGAGCCATGGGAGAAGAACGTGTATTGGTGTTGATGGGGACCCGATATAAACCATGATCAACGTTTCCCTGGAGTAGTGTTTTGCCCTGCAAATTCTTAACATTACAGTGGTTACGCTAGAATTCAAGATACACATCATTTTCAACAGTTAATTTGGAAACACTAAGAAGATTTTTTGTCAATTTAGGAACAACTAAAACAGATGGCAAACTCAAGTTATGCAAGGAACTGATGCCAACATGTGAAATAGACAGATGATTACCATTTTCGACCTTCAATTTGTCAGTACCAGTGTAGTCTTCTGCAAGTTGAAGTTTGTGAATGTCAGGAGTGACATGATCAGTCGCCCCTGTGTCGAAGTACCAGGCAGGATCCAACACAGTGGACGAAGAAGCGGTTTGAGCAACATTGGCCTGGCTAGAAGAGTCACGAGGATTGGGGCGTCGAGACGGATAGTATGTTTGGTTGTTTCGCTGCTAGCAGTCGATAGCCTCATGACCTTGACGGTTGCACAATTGACACAGGGGTCATCGCCGACGAGTGTCACCAGTGCGATTGGAGGAGGTGGAAGATCGGAGGTTGGAAGTAGAAGACGATCTGGAGGAGGAAAGGTTGGCAGTAAACACCGAAGAACCAGTTGCAGAGGATGTAGGTGTTGTGGTGGATGGTAGAAGTTGAGCATGATGAGTATGGTCATGTTCAATACGAGCTACTTCTTGTAGGAGAAACCCTACCAGATCATCAACTGTGACTCCATCTGATTTCAGCATGAATGTAGTGGCAAAGGGTGTGTAGGAGGAATCCAAGCCGGTGAGAATGTTTGCTATTAAGTCTTCTTCGTCAATGGGATAGCCACTTTCAGCGAGAGAGTTGGTAATACTTCGTTTTCGATCAAGGTAGTCGAGCATTGAAAGGGTTCCTTTGGAGATAGATTGAAGTTGGGCTTTCATCGCCATCCGGCGGGCTCGTGTTTGAGACTGGAAGGACTTTTCAAGAGTGGTCCAGGCTTCAAAAGAGGTTGTGGCCCTAATAACTGAAGATAGGGCCCGCTCAGAGAGTGTTGTCTTAAGCCAAAGGAGAACAAATCGATCTTGTTTCTTCCAACGAGTGTAATCATGATTAGGTTTGGGGGCTGTGGCAGCGTCATCATCTGAATCACTCGAGACGTATGTAGCAGCAGGAGAATCGGATTTGAGGATGAAGGACTCTAAATCGAATGTCTCTAGGGCAGAGAGAACTGTAGATCGCCAGAGGTAGTTGTTGTCTCGATCGAGCTTGACGGTGAGCGGAGGAAGTTGAAGGGCGATGGCACCGGATGTGGAAGTAGCGTGTGCCAGAAGAGAAGCACCTGAAAACGCCATGGATGGTAACGAGAGTTAAGAGTCAGTGAAAAAAAAAATTGCTTTGATACCATATAAAGTAAAGCTCTCTATTGATTGATACAGAAAATGGTACAAGATATATATACAGTAGAATGGAAAATACATGCCTAACAATACGACACTATCCAACGGTATACAGTAGAATAGGAACGGTAAATTGAATACTTCAACATATACTGAACACGTGGTTATTAGTGTTAAATATGTTTATATATTATCATTGTCATCTGCATATTATCATTGTTACCTATTTAGCAGGTGCAAATATTAATATGTGAACACATTTAACAAGTCAAATGGTCAAATGTGTAAAAAAAATAAAGTTACCTAAATGTAGGGCTGATAAATATGTACCACGGAGAACCAACCAACAATTTACCAACCGAACCAATAAAATCGATAGCCAAGTTGTTTGGTAGCTAGGACTGTTCACTATTTGGATAAAACCGAATTGTCCAATTGGACAATTTGGATTGGACTATTTGGTTCGGATATTCGGATTCTTGGATTGGTTTTTAGCAAAACCGAATTATTATTTTGGATTTCGGATTGGTTTTAGTTTATAAAATAAAAACCGAATAGTCCAAAAAAACTAAATTACAATTTATTATTTTGTTCTTTTTAATATATATCTTTAATAAATTATAAACTTACTAAATTATTCTTTTAATATATTAAAAATTTTCATTTATTATAATATTATAATATGTACTTCTTATCAAAAAAAATTCTCTATAAAGTAGTAAACTATAATATATTTTTCTTGATAGTTATTTATAAGTTTTAGTTCACAACTAAATAAACAATATTTTTTAGTTTATACTATAGAGTAAGTTAATACTTAAGTTATATATTTGTTGAAATGTCTTGATTCTTGAAAACCGAATTGTAAAAAACTGATCCAACCGAATTATAATTTGGTTGGATCGGATCAGATTTGAATTTAGTTTGGACTATATGGATCTACGTCTTGAAAACCGAAATTAATTTGGATTCACATGATCGGATCGGATTAAACTGATCCATCCAAATGAACACTCCTATTGGTAGCCAATATGTTTGGTTGGTAATACCATGCCAATTAAGTAGTCTTGGTATGGTAACGGTATGAAATTTTAAATATCACAGTTGTACCGTACCAACCAATATATATATATATATATATATATATATATATATATATATATATATATATATATATATATATATATATATATATATATATATATATATATATATCAATTAATAAATACAAAGAAATATGAGTTCTCATATCTTCATGTTTTAATTAGAATAACTAACAAGTCTTAGAATTACTAAACTAACACGTTGACAAGACACTAAAACTTAAAAGGAATACTAACTTCTCAATCCTTGTACTGTTTCTGTTTGCTCCCTCTAGCAGCTTGTTAGGAGTGTACCTCTTTTAATCCTTTTAGTGGTTTCCAAAAAAAATACTAACACAAGTGAGTGAAACGACCAAGTGTCTACAAATTCAAGTTATATTTATGTATAATATATATTAGTTAAATAGTACATATTAGTTAAAAATTTTGGTATATACCAAATAGTCAAATACCAATATGCACCAACCAAATTTGTTGGTAGCCAAATTAATTGGTACCAAGTAGACTTGGTACAGTACTAGTAGCTAAAATCTTATACCAACTATAGTTGGTACGGTACACGGTTTGGAGAAAAAAAAAAACTCGGTACCGTACCAATTCCAGCCCTACCTAAATGTAAACATTAATTTTAAATAAATTTCTTAAAATTTTTTATAATTTCTTACAATACTTTTATGATATTTTTTTCCTATAGGTTTTTCTAATACGATGTTTTAAACTTTGCTTATAATTTTTTATATATATATTTTCATATAATTTTAATACAAGTGTTTTTAAACCAAATATTTTATAAATGTTTTAAAATTTTCTTACAAGTTTTTTATTTTTTTTAATTTTATTTTTACATTTTCATATAAGTTTTTTATAGTTTTCATACATTTATTTTTAAGCTTTCTTTTACAACATTTTTAAAGTGTTTCACAAATTTTGAAAGACAATATAATGTTTTTTATAACATTTTATAATATTTTCATTAAATACTAGTTTAAACATTATATTAAAAAATTAAAAGTTTATAAACTTTTAATTAAAAAGTATTAAAAAGTTAGAATAAATTTAAAATATTTACATTATATAGATATTTTTTTTGTTTTTTTTATTTGCTAAGTAATATTTTTCTTTTTATTTTTTTGAAAGGTCCTCCATACTTATTGTTACATATTTAATTTATTAAATTTTATTGTTAGATACTATTTGCTTTAAAAATATTGTATATGCTTAAAAACAAAAGAAAAAAAAATATAAGATGCTATATAAAAAATTTCACAAAACAAAAACACATTTTTTAACTAAAAAGTAAAGTTTAAATTGATCAATATTTAATTAATATTATGAAATTATGGATATTTTAAAAATGACGTTTGAAAAAAGTAATACAAACAAATATGAAAAATAAAATCGCTATTAAAATGAGGAAAATGACTTATCTGGTAATTAGATTTTCGTTTTGTTTGCATTTAGACAACTTTCTTTTTTTATACATATTTAACCATTTAACTTGTTAGTGTGTTCACATATTACCATTCTCACCTGCTTATCCGATGAAAAATGTGTGAACACATATAACAGGTTAAATGGTTAAATGTGTACAAAAATAAAGAAGTTACCTAAATATGAACAAAACGACAAAGATGACTACCCTGATAAGTCATTTACCCTAACATTTTTTTAAGTGGAACCGATAACTCATTCATTTAAGCTTTGGCAGAACACATATGATAAGTTAAATGGTTAAATGTATACAAAAATAAAGAATTTACCTAAATATAAATAAAACGACAAATATGAGTGCCTTGATAAATCATTTACCCTAACATTTTTTTTAAATGGAACCGATGACTCGTTCATTTAAGCTCAAAACACCTTTTTAGTAATATCTAATATTAATAATGAGGTTTCTTTTCCTATTTTACATTTTTTTTTGCTTTATCTTTGTAAGAATTACATTAAAATCCCTTCACAATATTCTATTATTTTTTAAGCCGTCATATTTTGCATTACCTAAAATTGTGAAAATGTAAGTAAGAGTGGCAATCGGCAAAACCATAGGCTAGCAAAACAAACCCTACTTTACAAAACATTAGCAAAATTTATTAGTAGAATGTATTCAAATTTATCATATGTTGCTAATGTGGAACCGATTATTATGGGATGTCAAATCTTATGCTTTAATGCACATTATTCTAGCAATTGGAATAAATAAGTACAACGAACTTAGGAAAACAAAAATCAAGCAACATTAAGAGCAATTGACCCTTGAACTCCGATTGTAACAGAGTATAAGAAGTAGATATTGGCATTCATGCATCCACAAAGATATAATGATTACTTCACATAGACGACTTCATGTGTATGTATATACGAAACTCGAGACGTTTCTTGTTGGAATGTAAGTATCAGTACCAGAGAGATGAGCAGGCCCGACCCATGGGGGTGGGCAAGCTGGGCGACGGCCCATGGCCCATCATTGGATTGGGCCCCAAAAAAATGGACGTTAATAGTTATATATAATTAATGTTACATTTTAAACGAACATAAATACAAATCAACTAGAAAAGACGTTGTCTCTGTTCAGTCTTTGTACGTGTCTTGAGTTCAATTCTTGTAGTTAACGTGGCCCAAATGTTGGCTTTTTGAATTTAGATTAACTGTTTTAAACCTTTGATATGCTGGCCCAAATGTTGGTTTACATATTTAATGACAATTAGTTTAGACTTTCCGCACTTAAATTATTTTTTAATATCATACATAATTATAAATTATCAAGTCTATTTATTTTCTTATGAAATAAAAGTTTAACTATTTATCCATTTTTGATAGAAATCATACTCACCAAAAATTTATAAAATGAGTTTTATTCAAGAGGGCCACTTTTACAACTTGACAATAGTTTATTTTTAAAAAATTTTGTTTATATTTAATTATTATTTTTTAACCGAAAAATATAATTCACTTCTAAACTATTTTTAATTTTATCTATGTTTTAAATAAGACGTAAACTCTCCATCTCAAAAAAGAAAGGAAAACATTTGATACGGTTGCACTAGAATCGATTTGTTTTTCGAAGGACCCATTTTTGTTTTTGCCCCGGGCCCAAAATATACTTGGAACGGCCCTGGAGATGAGAAGACTACCTGGAGACTTACTTTGAGAGATGTTTTCTTGTCGGAGCGAAAGGTGATGGTTTTTGGGAGGTGTGGGTGTTAATGGGCAGTTCGATTCGGGTAGTAATAAAATTGTGAACCGTGAACACGGGACGGTGTCCTCACTTGACCGACCAACTATTTAAACTGAACCATTAGGAAGCGGGTAACCGCGGTACAGTTCACGAGTACCTGTTAGACACAATATTAGGATCAATATTAGGTCTTCTATAACCACAACTAGACTTACAAATTAGCGGTCTCATAATGGTCTGATATTTTTGGGTTTGGTATTGCAATGATCTAGACTTTGGACTTTTTTTTTGGATCGGTACTCTTAGACTGTGTCAAGTGGTTTTTTCGTTTTGGTCTCGTTCTAGACCAGTATGGTCTCACAATCTTGTTGTTCGCTTTTTTCTGTTCGGATTTGGGGTTTTCAATTTTTTTGTTTTTTATTTTGTTTTTGTTTCGATTTCATTTTTTTTCGATTCATATAGAAAATTGGTTAGATATGTTGTAGGTAGGAGTTATTTGATTTTTGTTACACAATAAAGCAATGGAAAACTATAAAACGACACAAGAAATTTATGTGGTTCGGTCGATGTTGTGACACCCCAAATTTCACGGCCAAAAAAGACCGATTTGTTTACGCTTATTTAAAAATCAGAGTATTCTTTTTGAAAAATAATATTGCGGAATTTGTCTCAGAAAACATGGTAATGATATTATCAAAGTATTTTCAAAGAAATGTAATTTATTTATTTTAAAACATTGGGATATCATCGTCAATACAGAAACATAAGTATAAAGAAATATTACAAGTCTTACAGTAATTAAACTAGTGGCCTAATATTCCTTGAATCTCTCAGTAGAATGTATCTTCCATACCGCTACCTGTGATACAATAAACTGAGTGAGTCAAGTTGGGAAACCTGGTGAGTACATAGCGATTTCAATCCCACAATGTTATATATATATATATATATATATATATATATATATATATATATATATATATATATATATATATATATATATATATATATGAACTCGCAAGATACAATTTCACCTCATATAAGCAGTTTACCCCACCCCGTCGATCCTCACAACGACACGATCCATACTCTTGTATCTAAAATGAGTGGCCTTACCTAATCCATTCTCACGGATCAGGTATGAACGACTACGTCTAATCCATGCTCTCGGATCAATGACAAATGACTATGTCCACTCCATACTCTCGGACTAGGGATGAATGACTATGTCTAATCCATGCTCTCAGATCAATGAAATTTTTTTAAAGTTCTACCCTCCGTGTATATCTCACCCGTACTCATAAGCAGATACTACCCTATATTCATCTTAATTAATTTAGGTTTATTCTGTAAGTCCTAAATCATCATATATTATCAAATATGATCTTAACACGTATTTCAGACAATATCAAATATCTCACACATAAACATTTATTTAATACTTGTATTAAAATCATGTTCATGAAAGGGACTATGCACTCACTTGTTAAAGTGACGACTTGAAATTCAGACAACACTTCGCTTCTAGCAATTGTCTTTTCCTTTGACATAACCTAGTATCATTATTACTAAGTCTTATTCTAATATTTATTACAACTAATTATTAATCTAGATTCATCGTTAACTCAAAGTCTACTTCAAGATCTATCAAGTAAGGATCGGCCAGGACGGTTGGGAGGCAGGACCATTTCGGCATATAGCTTTTCTGAAATCCAACAACCAAGTCAACGTGACCATTCTAGACACCTCTCTCGTATGTAAATCAATTAGTATAATGACTTTGAATCACTGATAAATCTTGTTTATAAGTTCATAATAACAATAATGAACTTAAACATAAGTTATACTTAAAGTACGATAAGCATAACTCAACTTACAGGTGGTTTAGCGAGGAATCGGACTCTGCGCTGGCAGAGCTTCTGAGCCGAAAGCTCTACCTTCCCGGGGCTTTCCAGCACTCCGGGGATTTGCTTCTAACACCTAGGAGGTTCTAAGGAAAGGAATACGGGCTTTGGGGGTGTTTAGGAGAGAATTGGTTGAAGAGGTGTGAGATTTTGAGTGAAAAAATAAGCTCTATTTATAGGCTGAAGAAAGCACGTACGCGGAGCGTACTTAATGTGTACACGGGGCGTACTGTGACAACCCGAAATTTATTCCGTAATTTTTAACCCATTCTTCCGTTAATAAGTCTCGTTTTATTTAACTGTCCGTTAACTTTTGGACTGGTTAATTAATTTGGGACTTTTTAAATGACTTTATGAAGGTTGAAATAAATTAGAAACACCACAAGATTCCCTTGAAAATTTTTAGTTTCAACCAAGTCAAAATACGACCGTTTAATTGGGTGCGACCAAAAAGCCCCGTTTAACGGCAGTATCGGGTAGATTTCCACTGAGCCCCAACTCAAACCCCTATATAAGGGTGAGTGGAGTCCATTTAAGACTTTTTCACTCTCTCTCCACTCTCTCTCTCTCTCTACAACTTATTTTCGAGCCAAAAACGTCCGTTTCGAGCCCCAAACGAGTAAGCAATCTACCCTAACTTGTTGTATAGCTTAGCTAGCATGCAAATTCATGTTTAAAACATCAAATAGGGGTAGATTCATGTGTTTACATCCCAAGAACACTCTTGGACCTTGAACACCACTAAATGGGGTTTTTAAGCCCCAAAACCCCTCTAAACTACCCCTAAGGCTTAGATATGGCTAAATGACTTATGGAAACGGACTTAGAACACATTGAACTTAACTATTAGGGATTAAACTTGAGTTTACTGCCCAAGAACTTGCTTGGGCCGTAAACTCCCCTTCATGGGGAGTAAACTCAAATTCAAGTGTTAGAAATGCCCTCAAACATCTCCTATGGCCTTGGAAAAATGTCTAGAAGCAATCCCATGGATGTAAAGGCTTTAAACTTCAATAAATCCAAGGAAATAGGAGTTTACGGCCATAAACCCCCCTAGGAAAGGTCCATGGGCCGTAAACTCCTAAAAGGTGCCCAAGTGATGCCCTAAACTCCCCATTTGACTTGGAAAAATACATAGGATTTTATTCTCTACCATTTAAGACCTTAAAACACAAAAGAAATGAGCACATGAGAGCTTACGGCCGTAAACTCCTTGTTTAGGGCCGTAAGCTCCCTAAAATGGTGCATTGGAGGCCTTAAACCCTTTATAAATCCTAGATTTGAGCCTAGCATAATTCCACAAGTGATATAAGACCTTTTAGCATCCTAGAACACCCTCACCATGAGTTTACGGCCGTAAACTCATGGGGAGTTAGTCCCAGGGCCGTGAACTCTATAAAGAGTTTACTCTTGAAGAGTAAACTCCCTATCTAAGTCATACACACCCTTAGATGTTACCCGGGACACCCCTAGCACTTAATCAAAGTGTTTTTCGCACTTTAGGATGCGTATACTTGTTTAATTAGTATTATATGTACTAATTGTATGTAAACATATGTTATCATATGTTAATAGGTCACTAAGTGTGTTCAAGTCTTTACTTGACACCGAGCACCCAACCGACACCTTCGTCGGATCCACTTACATCAGGTGAGTTCATACCCCTTAATTAACCTTTTAAATGTTTTTACATGCTTTATGGGGGGGAATACAAGTTAAACATGCCAGTTATCATATCAATCACATGTGATTGATAACCCGCATGCACAAGGATTTATTACACTGTCAACTGTTTTTACCAAGTATGATACTGTAAATGGTCTTCCAAAACATCTTTACTTGTACAAAGCTTTTCTCAAATTGTTTCTCACGCTGTATGTTTTACTTAAAATCCTGTTACGACAGTATGTTAAACAAAGGATTTCTTTACCCAAAATGTTTTATCAAAGTTTCATTCGAAACTTGTTTATGAAAGGTTTCCAAAGAATTTCTAAAGGTTTTCAAACTTATTTTATAAAAGAATACCAAGTCGTGATTTTCTTAAGTATAAAGGTTTTCCAAAGTTTTCACCGAAGTTTTCTTCCATGTTTTATACTCTTACTTCGGTAGATTCTACTGCCTTGTTATACTTCTACTTAGATAATGCTCCTACTTAGTTAAATGCTACTACTTTGTTAACACTTTTACTTCGTGATACACTTTTACTTCACGATACACTTCTACTTCACGATACGCTCCTACTTCACGATACGCTCCTACTCCACGATACGCTTATACTCCACGATACGCTCCTACTTCACGATACGCTCCTACTTCATGATACGCTCCTACTTCACGATACGCTTATACTTCACGATACGCTTTTACTTCACGATACGCTCCTACTTGTTAACACTTATACTTTGTGAAACACTTATACTTCGTTAAACACTTCAACTTCGTTAAATGTTCCTATTTGTTAAATGTATGCCTGTGCTTGTATAGATATATATAAATAATGTTTAAAGGACTTAGGAAGGCTTGTTCTCCCTATTTCCTTTTCTTCGTTGAGGTGTGGTTTGGTGGGATCGGATATCCGTCCGAAGGTCGTTTGATCATTAGTTATATATTATGTATACAAGGATAGACATATAGGTTTACATTAGTCAGCTCAGTTGTGAGTCTCTATCATTAGTCTAGTATTTTACATCAAATCTCACTATACGAGATACATCTTCAGTACACGGCCTTCTCCATTGTCAAGTTGGTAACCAGAGTCTCTTGTAGGGAGAGCGGACATTGTGTGTATAGATCTATACGGGATTGACACCCCCGCACCCTGACTGCTAGCTACAGTCCACGGCCTACCAAGCCAAGGGGTGACAAATGTCACACTTACCTGATGCTTGCAGGGCGTCAAGTTCACTAGTGTCTATCAGTATGGTTACGAGTATCTCGCGGTTACCTTATAATTCATGGCCTTAAGGTAACGGGTTTTAACACTGTATTCACTATTTTTAGACCTTGCTAGACGTATCATTCAGTTGATACTGTCTGGGGTCTGTGTTCACTGTTTTTAGACCTTGCTAGACGTATCTTTCATTTGATACCGTCTGGGGTCTGTGTCTCCCTTTTGTTAGACTGAGCCAGGCATACCTTTCATTCGATACTCTCCTGGAGTCTATGATTTCTTTTGCCTTAGTCAACAGTCTTCACTGCTGAGGCATATGTTATTTTCCCTGATTTCTCCTACTTTCTTTCAAAATCAATACTACATTTTGATAATGATAGTGTTAAGGAAAAATTACTTTTTACCACATAACTATGTCCAGTCTTGGTAGAAGACTACTTTTAATCAGAAAATATAGGATTTTCTGGAAAGGACTCTAATTCACTGTATACTTTAAAACTACTACTTATATAAAGTTATTTGGATAAAATGACACTAAATACTTATGAACTCACCAGCATTTGTAAAAATGTTGATACTCGTTTTTCAAATAACTTGTATTCTCAGGTCAGCAATAGATAGGTACATCTCAGGCGCTTTTGGAGAAGACCGTTTAGTACCAAGTTGCACCTATATTATTACTTGTATTATTTGATGTTATCTATGTAATGCAAACCATGTAAAACTATTACTATTAATGAAATGGTTGTTGTACTTTGATTACTATACTGCATATGTTGTGATACTTGACATGACGTCATCCACCCCAAAACATTTCCGCCGTTCCGGTTTTGGGGTGTGACAGATTGGTATCAGAGCATTGTTTATAGTGAGCTAAGTATATCAAATCATAAAAGATATACAGCCTATAAATACATAGGGATAAAACACTCTGACCAAGAATTATACTTTAAAATATAACCATATTTTACCAAAGTATAAGAACATCCAGAATCTAAAACACTCGAACACAAGTATCACAAGAAGAACAAGAATAAAAGTCTTCGGATGTTGAGCATCGCCGTCAAACCTGGGCAGTTATGTAATCGTAAGTTGGAATAAATGTAACCTGATCAACTACATTTATTCGAGATGCGATGAACGTGTGCTTGGGAGTGATAGTGGTGTTGCAACAGGTCTGAAGCTTACCAACTAGGAATGCTAGAGCCAAACATAAAGTTGAAATACTATAGGAGTATTTTGGAATACTAAAAGACTCACACTAATCCCAGAATCATATTTAGAAGATAAGAACACAAACAAGAATTAAAATACCATAGGGGTATTTTAGGATCCATAGATAACCTTGTGTGAAGAACTAAAAAGATCCTTATTGATATACCTACAATTATAGAGGGTATACTCCCAAGGTTATATATAATAAGGATCCCATAGGCTAAGAATGTGTGGTTTCGCTCTACTTCCTTTTCCTCGTTGGGATGTGGATATAGAGTAGTATCACATATTCGAAGGCCTATCGGATCTAAGCTATATATGATTTGTATACCCTATGTAATTGTAGCAGGACTCGATATGGATCACTCAGTGAAATGTTAATGATCTCTTAGGATTCTTGAGATATTTCCATTCTCGCACGAACCCTGTAGAAAACCCTATCCACTTCGGTGCTTGACGGAAGAGTTGATTCAGACCTAGAAGAGGTTCATTGAGAAGATTTCCAGTTCGGAAATAAATGAACTAGGTCGAAACTATTGAATTCACCAAGTGCCTATATCTTTTAGGGACATCGGTGAAGAAATTCGCCTAAACTTCCGAGATTTCTAGTCATCCATCATGAAGTGATGACACCCAGAGTCGGATTCAGAAGTAAGGCGGAGTAGAGATTCAATATGTCCATACGAGGAGAGAACCCTAGGTAACTACCCGAAGGAAACCAACGCCGGTCCCAGTCAAAAATACGAGGTAGACAAAGGGAGCCAGTACATGGAACCCGAGAAGTGTCTTTTTCCTCGTGTTAGTCGCGCTAATACACCCATAAAATAATACAATTTAGTGAGTTAGTGATTACACTACTCACGTTATGTGTTAGGTAAATCGTCATTTCCCGATGCCAGTAACACGATTAGAGCGGATCCCAACACCTCTATTGAGGACATTTAGCCATAAGTCTTCATGAGCTTTTCTTCCCGCGGACTTCGTTCCGAACTGTCCTCAGATCTTTCCAAGCCGGAGAGTGAACCTTTCCCAGTATAAAGGTAACTTAGTAGGAACGATTCCCATCTTATGGCTTTTTCCGATACTCATACTTCTACCTTGTACACCAGGACTACATCATAGGGATATAGGTCAACACTCAGACAACCAATATCCGAGGCACGGGAATAATTTATGCCTAATACAGTAAGGACAAATATGTCCAGGGTTAACCATCGTCTCTCATCCGCTTGAGTTCCTTTCTGTATAAGGAAAAACCATGCCTCCGAGCAAGCGTAAACAACCCACTAGCAAGAAACCTACTCTCCTACTTGATGAAGCTACCTTCCAGACTGCAGTCCCGGCAGCCGTTGCAGCTGCCATGGCTCAACTGAATACTAACAACGCCAAGGTTAGCAAGAGCCCTATCGGGAATTCTGATCCTAGTGGTGGACAGCAGCAACCAACCCCTGTGTACGCAGCCACCCAAGAACCTCAGCCAACTCCACTAAAGAGAAAACTCAAGATCGAGGAGGGAAGTACTCGGCTCAAGGACCTTTCGAAGGGCAACGAGCTGAGACAGTCAATACCCATGCCAGCCCTCCCATCCTGACCTCCAGAAGACTATACCTAGGAAACCTTCCCCACTGCAGCAAGTGCAGTTACTGATGGGTTTTGGTCATAAGACATCCTATGTGCTCATACAAACCCTAATGCTTGGATCTAGGTTTCTCTATTGTACATGCAAGTTATCCAAGACTATAAACCCTAATTCTAGCATCCAAGTAATCATATTAATCATAAGAATAATTTTATAATGTTACCTTGATTGTTATGTAGCAATAACAATCCCAAATCTCCTTGTTATGTAGTCACAAGTGTCACTCCTCTAATGGTTCACAAACACCATAAGCAAGAGGATGAAGAGGAGAGAGGATGGAGGCTGCCCAAAAATGTGTGAAACCCTAGAACAAAGCTTAGCCACGTTTTTGGTCCTTAAGGGGTCTATATATAGTGAGGCTATTAGGGTTATCTAACAAGGAAACCCTAATTTGGATGCTTAAGCCCTAAGCAACCCATGGAGCCCTTTCCATAAGGCCTTGGACGATTTCATATGGGCTTCCCCAATAGAATTCGTCCACCTTATAATATAAGGCAATCCATGGCCCAAATTGCAATTATCTTATAATTACAATTCCAGTCCCTTTAGTTTAATTAATCTCTTTTAGTCACAAAACTAATTACCAATTAATTATTGACTAATATTAATTAAACAATATGATTTCTCCTTTAATATATTATTCTCATAATATATTAATAAATCATATTTAATCCTTTCTCTCCATAATTCATCCTATCAAGTTGCTTTGGTGAAGGCAACCCAAAAGGACCATGCACCATCGGGTCAAGTACATACCAAAATAGTTAGGGACTTAGACACTAATCCAACAGTCTCCCACTTAGATAAGTCTAATAACTATTATGCGTATGATTTCAGATCCTGATCTGCAATCGTAGCTTTCCAAAGCCGCTGTCAACTCTGATCCTATCAGATACGCGTGTCCTTTAGATAAGGGATCATATATTCCTCCATTCTAGATATCATATGAGACATGATTTCTAATCATTCTCTTTGTACTATATCTCGATTCCCGATTTATGACGACTGACTAATTGAACAAATCAAATTAGCCCTAGCTCGGCCAAGCATTTACATTTGTCATCACTAAACCATCGAGGGGCCCAAAGATATCGCTTTTATCCTACTTTGGATAAAAGGAATGGATAAACTTTGATACAATGCTTGCTTGCACTCACTCACCGAATCACACACAACAATATGTTTTATAACACCAAGTTACTAATGCGTTTACATATTATCAATGTGCAACCGATTCGCAAGATACAACTCACACATCTCGGTTTCAAGAATATAAGATGTTATCGTCTCACCAATCACTCGTGATACAATTCATGAAGTGATCCAAGTGAGTGTGGGTTTAATCCAATGTTCAAATCATATTCGTAAGCACTCATGAACGTTGCAGCAAACATTTGCTTATGTCTAATACTCTTCTAGACAATCCACACACCAATTCACGACAGTCTTCATTCATATCTACTTCCAACATATGAATGACTGTGGCCCGTTTGAATAATTCGATTATTCTTAATAAACTCAATTATTTTGGAAGTCAAAACATGCAAAGTGAAACACAAGAATAATACTAATCCCATATGGCCTCAAACCTTTGAGTATAAATAAAACACCTTTTATTTATCACCATATCGATTACTCATTATTTGTCGTTTCGGGTAATCAACTTCTTACTTGAATTACAACACTTGTCCCATGCTCCTAGCATGCACACAATGTTCACCTATGGTTCTTACTTTGTGAAATAGATCACATTGAACACATTTCCAATCATTCTCATTTCATAACTCCAAATCCTTTTCATAAGTGTAAGAATATCAAATTCTTGTTACTTATAAAATATGCTAGATTCTAACATTCTATGCAACGATCCTTTCGTAATGTCACTGCACCAAAGTCACAAAGACTATTGTCAATGATATTACAAAGTCCTCTATCGGAGATTGTTACAAGACAATTCCTTAGATACGATGTCTCTCACTCAAAGTACATTCCTTTGAACATCCTTTTGCATAAAGGTTTCTAATCTAGTCATAGATTTTTCAATATTCAATTTCCAATATGGACACGCTTCCATATTTTCCATATGACAAATCATTCTTAATAGAATCTTATATATTCATAATAATGTCGATATGGTCCATCCAATATGGAAACATTTCCATATTTTCCAATACTATACTTCCAACTACTCACAAGCGACCAATCCTCGTCGAACTTTGGATTGTCCTTTGATAGTTGTTTAATTATTTTAGTCAAAACCGATTCTAGTCCTTTTTCCCTCTAAATGCGCTAGACATTTGGAAAATTTTAGAATGGTCAAACATTAAAGCATTTGCAATCGATCCTATACCCGAAGCGTATGGGACACGACGCATAATGTTTTATTTGCTATGTTCTCAAAATTCGAATTGTGAAGAGGAATGCCGTAATCATAATCGAAATTTTAAGAACACACTATGTACCTTTGACTAAATTTATTAACATTTCTCAACCTAAGCCTTTAGATTTGAAATGAAGCATAATATTCTCTCCCTTAATTATAGCAAAACAACTTTATAACCCTTACTACTTTGCAAGGTATAACTCTTGTTTTCTATAATTAATATTGCCAACTTGCAATACGTGCCTTAATAATCATATAATCATAACATTTATGCTCCCACTATCATGATGATTATTATAAAACATAACACTTATGCTCCCACTAGCTTCGACATGTATTCATAAACATCTTAACTTTTAGAAAAACAATGCTTATTGAATTACTTAAGTTCATGTTTCTAATACTTAGTGCTTTGATAATCTTTTATCAAGGCTTCTTGAACTTATACACCTTTGCATTCGATAGTTCATATGTGTTTCTAAACACTTAAGACTAATTTCCAAACCTCACAATTCAAATTATGGAAAGGGATACCGTAACCATAATCGAATTCGAGAATGCAATTTTACAATCACTATCTTCTTAAAATCTTTCTTAGTGAAAGCATTTCCTCACAATCATTTTCATGAAGGAGGAAATCTTATGACACTTAGATTTAAACGGTGTATGTGTTCCTATCCATGTGAATTTGTTAAAACCAAAGTTTACGACAAATTCAAACTCATATGGACCGAACTTTCTTAATCTTGATTTCTTGCCTTATGGTAGCACAACTACCCACCATGTCTTCCAAGTAGTTAAGCAGCTCACCCTTTCCTATCAATGTACCTTTCATGGATTAAGGTGCTTTGCCTTTTATGCGTTCAAAATGAGAACTCATAGAACTCACATGCATAATTAACTCGATTGGATTGGCACAGCAACAAAATAATGTCATCACGATAGGTTGTAAACCTCAACTCGTGTGCTAGTGATGATCGATAAGGTTTATTTGGTTTGTTCTTGAAACCTTTCAAGACCATTAAGACTCCCACTGACTCCTTGACATATAAGATTCTCTTGTCAATAAACATTTCTTGACAAATATATATTCAAGAGTTAGTGTAGTTTTTATCAAAACACTTCATAAATTGGTCCTAGTTGGTCTTTGTCTTATCCAAGACATCACAACTTTCCACATTTGATGAATGTTATAAACCTTCTTAATACTTATCACTCAATGTCACAATCTTAACTCTAAGACTTTTTTTGGAACGAAGTATGATTGACTTCTTGATTTAACCATTTCTTCAATTCTTGATTCCTCTTCTTAGACATACAATTGTACTAAGACTCACTTATAGGATCAATTGAGATATGGTTCTTAATCATTAAGACCTATCATAAAGCATAAAAGGTACTCTCCCTTCTTCTTAGAATGGAGAAACTTTTATCTTTCTGCCTACTTGATTCTTCTTATTCGTTCTGCTATTGATTTAAACATTTTCAATCAATTCAGAATTACACTTAATCTTATAAGTATAATCATATTTACTAAACTTATAGTAAATCATGACGAATATCTTTGTTACTCTTATGTTGGACTTTGATCAATACACAACTTTGTGTACTCGATCTCCTAGTCCTTCACTTGACACTTTGTCAATGAATTAGTCTAATTTCCAAATATGAAATTTCTCATTCATCGTGCAACCAAGTTGCATGATTCCAAGTTTCTGTCCAATTGAAACTTGGGTGATGATAAACTTTCCTTATTCGGTAAATTATTTCCACAAACAACATAATTAAGAATCAAATCCATTATTGCTAATATTAGAAACATTCAAACATCAATTTTTCATACACGCCATTGCAAGGATAAATAAATAATATAAAATCAAAATTTATTTTATTGCGGAAAAATTTGTCCTTACAACGCAATTCATTGAAAAACTATGCTAATACTTCTTTCTTAGCAATCTAGTTCTAACTCTAAGTAGTGGCTCGGGAATCTAATCTTCAAGTAATGTGATCGAAATCCATTTCTTCACGGTTAGATTCTGCTCACTTCTTCCCTTAAGCTTCCTTTCTTTTCTTCGATCCTACAAAACATCAATTGTAATCTTATCACATTATGTATTAAGAATCTAGAATAGGAGCTTAAAAGAGTTAGTCAATGGATTTTACCTAAAGCAGAGCCATACATTTTGACTCTCCCATCTCTTAGATCTCTTAGGTAAATTGGGCAGCTTCGTTTCCAATGCCCCTTCTCTTGGCAATAAAAGCAAATTGACTCTTTTGGAATAGAACATGGAACTACTTCAGACATTGCCTTTCTCTTATGATTAGACTTTTCGATCATAGCATGTCTTTCGTTGCCATTGTCTATATCCATAGAGGTATTGAAGGCAGATTCACCAATCAACTTTGCTTTTCTTTTGCACCAAACCATTGTTGATTCAGCAGCAATAAGCATATAGGTGAGATCTATAAGGGTCACGTCGCAGTTCATCATATAGTACTCTCTTACGAACTCACTATATGAGTTAGGAAGTGACTGAAGAACCCAATCAACAGCCATCTCTTCACAGACAACGGATCCCAACATTCTTAACTTATCAATGTGTGACTTCATCCCTAGGACGTGTGCACACACTGACTTTCCTTCTTTATGTTTACTTGCCAAAAGGGCTTTAGTGATCTTGAACTTTTCAAGCCTTTGAACTTGTGGGTTAGGGAGAATAATTGGAGGAGGTGGAGGAAGTGAAGCATGATCTCTTGTTCCTCGATCGAATCGTGGAATATCATCTTCATGTGGAATGCTTGTTCCACGGGATTTGGGAAGACCATAGTTGTCGAACTTTGACATCTACAAAACGGGAGAAAACGAATTCAAGTTAGTTGATTGATTAAGTCCTTAGTAAATCACCCAAATGAGATACTAAGGCTAGGAGCCAACACAATATTCCACAACTCAGGAGAGGGATGTCGTAACCCTAATTGCAGAATATTTGAAGGTAAGTGAATGACGATTCACTAATTTCCACCACGAAAAACGAAAAAGAAATTTAAGTTCTAAATCTATGAAAACTCCTAGATCCTTTGAGATTCATTGAACATTTCAATGGCACGTTTAAATCTCGATATGCCCCTCTAGTTTGTGACTGGGATGCCGAGGATCACAAAGCGGGTGTGAATAACCATGCAAACTTACATGGTGCCCTCACATGTTACAGTCACCTATTCAATGTGCCGGTAAACCACACACGCTCCACCGAAATATGACAAACATTGAGTCACCCTTTGCTACCTTTGCTTAGAACCATTTAGTGTGCCGGTTAACCACACACGCTCCACTAACGTCTTCGCAAGGGCACAAAGTGTAATTTCATGGAATTGCATCAATTCACTTTTGCCTAAGTAACTAAGATTGGGAATTTGAAAAACATTTAGTTACTTTTGTACTTCATTATACTTATAATGGAAGGGTTTTGTCCTATCCTACCCGTTCGGCTAACGACCCTCCACTAGTCAAGAGTGCGGTGGGTAAGAGTGGATACCCATTCAATCGCCATTTTATAGGCAATTTCCTTAAACACCCCTTATAGACCAGCTTCGTGAATGAGGCCTACTAACGGTAAGACTGACTTTTACTCATACATATATAATGTTAGACTTTTAATGTTATATATAGTATAGGGTGTATTTTACACTTTTAAAATACTAGGTGGTCTAATTTAACAATTATACTTTTAATTCAATTAAATTGTAAACCTAAACTTTTTATGGATTTATTAAACTTCTTTTAATTATACACCTTAATTAATTAATAAAACCATAAGGGTGTGATTTGAACTTTTTCAAAACAATACTAGAGTTTTAGAATTTAACATTCTTAATTAAACTTTTAATCAACTTTTAATTCCAAAACTTGAGGGCAAGTTTTGAAACATTTCAAAACATTAGGGTTTAGAATTTAAATATACATCAAATTAAACTATTAATCCAAAATTTTAAATTCCAAAACTTGAGGGCAAGTTTTGAAACCTTTTTCAAAACATTAGGGTTTTAACTATTTAAATTTCAAAACACCAAAACTTTTGGGTTCAAATTTAAACTATAAAACCTAAAGGGGAAAATATGAAACTTTTCAAAGCACAAGTATCAAATAACAAATAATCTAAATTAACATTTAATTACATAATTATCCATATTTGATTTATTTAATGATTTCTTGCAAAACAATTTATCAATTTAGTCAAAATAATTAATCAATTATCACATAAGGAAACAATTATCTTATTAATTGATAAATATATTCAGTTAGATCAAGAATATAGTCAAATATATCATATAATCGGATTTATATTGATCTAATATGATAAGGTAACTATCCATAAGCAAAAACAGCAAGAAATCGCTAAGATATCCCAATCTGACGAGTTGACTCGTTGAGTCAAGCTTGGACTCGTCGAGTCTGCATGGACTCAACGAGTTCAGCTATGGACTCGGCGATTCCGGCCTCCAGAACATCAAAAATCGAATTTTTTGAACATGTAATGCATCAATACTATTAAAACCAGTCTAGTCTCTGATACCACTGATGGGTTTTGGTCATAAGACATCCTATGTGCTCATACAAACCCTAATGCTTGGATCTAGGTTTCTCTATTGTACATGCAAGTTATCCAAGACTATAAACCCTAATTCTAGCATCCAAGTAATCATATTAATCATAAGAATAAGTTTATAATGTTACCTTTATTGTTATGTAGCAATAACAATCCCAAATCTCCTTGTATTGACTTTGGAAGGCTTAGAGTCACAAGTGTCACTCCTCTAATGGTTCACAAACACCATAAGCAAGAGGATGAAGAGGAGAGAGGATGGAGGCTGCCCAAAAATGTGTGAAACCCTAGAACAAAGCTTAGCCACGTTTTTGGTCCTTAAGGGGTCTATATATAGTGAGGCTATTAGGGTTATCTAACAAGGAAACCCTAATTTGGATGCTTAAGCCCTAAGCAACCCATGGAGCCCTTTCCATAAGGCCTTGGACGATTTCATATGGGCTTCCCCCATAGAATTCGTCCACCTTATAATATAAGGCAATCCATGGCCCAAATTGCAATTATCTTATAATTACAATTCCAGTCCCTTTAGTTTAATTAATCTCTTTTAGTCACAAAACTAATTACCAATTAATTATTGACTAATACTAATTAAACAATATGATTTCTCCTTTAATATATTATTCTCATAATATATTAATAAATCATATTTAATCCTTTCTCTCCATAATTCATCCTATCAAGTTGCTTTGGTGAAGGCAACCCAAAAGGACCATGCACCATCGGGTCAAGTACATACCAAAATAGTTAGGGACTTAGACACTAATCCAACAGTTACCACCATCATGATAGTTGTCGGGAACTCTTTTGTGCTAGGTGCAATATGAAGGGCCATGCTGCTCGCGTCTGCTGAATCCTGGTTGAGTTTATTACATCAACCACCAATGTGGCAGACAACCCAGTTTACCGCCTATGTGGTAAGGATGGACACTTCAAGAAGAACTATCCAAACTAAAGGAAAAAACAAAGACTCAGGAGGAGTCTGACCCTAATGCTTAGGGAGAAGCATCAAGGAACCTGGTAGATTTTGGTACGTCTCTCGATCTCAGATAACTAACCGAAAACATTAAAAAGGCTAATTCTAAATGTAATTATTTCCTCGTTAAGGCGAAAGTCGCAGCACTGTTATAAAATTTAAAATTTCATCAGGTAAAACTATAATGGCTAAACATATACGTTACGAACATGTATAATTGAGATGGATAGACCTAGAGTGAGTGAAGGCCGCCTCATTTCCTGTTCCTCGTTTGGTTGTGGATTTAGGGCGGAGTCGCTCAGTCAACAGTCCTCCCCACCTTAATTATACATGACTAGTATATGTGAGGCGATTATAGAAATGCCTCGTGAAAATCCATTCATGAAAAGGTACTTTACTCAGAAACACTCAGGACCCTCTATAGTTTCGCGTCGACTCTATCGGTCCAAGTATCCGCGGCAGTGATACACGGGACGAAACCCGAGATGCCTAGAACTTGTGTGCCTGTTCAGCACATGACCCTATCGACCCTCATTCTATGTCATTTCGATGTATGCCAACTTCGACGCCTCTATCGATCATGGTTTGACTTAGTGCAACCGTGTGTAACTCCCTAGTGTTGTGTAAAAAGAACTTTCACCGTAGCCATTTCGGCAAATAAAGGTTCTTCCGAACCTAAGCAAAATAAAAATAATAAAGACTAATGCAATCCGTCAGTCGTCACTTTTATTTCAAACCTTCCGAAGTACCCAGGAGAAAGGTACCGTGCACTGTTACCCAACTCTCCTTAGACGGATAGAAACCGAAGCGAAGGACATTGTAGGTATTCCAGAATACGATAACCACCCAAAGCATACCTCGTAGATCCCTCAGAAAGACCCTTCATCCTATCCCATGGAACGGGAGCTAGAGTCAAGAGAACCCCTACGAATTGAGCTACTATAATGACCACAAATCCGAAATTGTTGTCATCCCTATTAAGCCAACATAGTAGCTAACACCCTCGGTTGGTAAGGAAATCTGAGTCGTAAGAGTCAAGGACATTGACTACGACCATCCATTCACGCTTAATCCCCCGAATCAAGCATCGCAGCGAATATCCCGGAAATCCGAGAGCTGCGATAAATTAAACTCTGGGAAGAGTGGATGAGGAGATTAAAGTTCCGGGTGATGGAACCCTATACTCACAATATTTGACCTAGACCGGGAAGACTCAGAACCTTCGGAAGAGTAGTTGCCGAAGATGTTTGCATTACTCAGGTACTTCGTCCACCCCGTTACAGACGATTAGTGCCTAGGATCCTCTCCGCCTCATCACATGGAGGAGTCACCGTCGCCTTGTAGACGATAGACTACATTCTCCGAAGTGAACACTAGAATACCGGGAACCACAGGATAACCTCCGCAGCCAAGAATACTTGGTCAAAATGTGGAAGTAGTTGCGTTAAGCCTTATAACCTAGATCCCGAAGAGATTATAGACTTGACACCAGTCTAGGTGTTAGTCGATGGGTTATACAAGAGCACACGCTTTCCGCACTAAAATAAACCAACGCCTTGGAAATTAGGGCATGTCTTACAAGATTCATTGGACTATCAGGTGTTCCACGAATACTATCTCACGCAGAAATAGTAGAACCACCTCCCGAGATAGTCCAACACTCGTCTGGTGAAACCCTATCTCCCCGACCCTGAGGGTTTCCGTTAGGAATATCTCAAGATTCATTAGTGCAGATTCATTTTGCACAAGATTGAGATAGCCACTCTACAGCAAACAGATACCCGTAGACACGCAATCGATCTGATGATCTAGAAAGTCTCTAAAAGCCAATTGACGGGAAACGCAAATCCAAGGACAACCCGAACTTTCTAAGAACCAACCTGAAGGACTACACTCCCAGTATGAGAGAACGTTTGGAACTTCGAAATTGTGACAACCCAATATTTCGAGACAATATGATGGAACACAAGTCAAATTTAGGTCAAAATTTAACTTTTCTAAAATCTTATTTGGGTTAAATAAAGTAGTAGGAATCGTATCAAGGTTTTCGTACATATAAAGAACCCAAAAATCCGAGTTATAACGAAGAAGTTATGACCAACCGATGATTCTCGGCAAAACCAGCAACACTGATAGACGTAAAATGCGAAGTTTCAATACAATAATTTTTAGCCTTAGGTATCTAAATAAAAATTTTAGATATCATTAAACCGTGAGCGTACATAAAAAGAACGTCCAAATCTGACTTCGTATGAGGAAGTTATGATTTTTCGAAGATCCGGATATAGCAGTAGGCAGCTAAAATCTCGAAATAGAGCTCGAGAGACTTTTGGCCAAAACAACCTAAATGAGAATCGAAGGTCTCAATAATAGTAGCACAACGGCGAAAAGTCTGACAAAAACGGACATCGGATGAAGAAGTTATGGAATTTTAACGGACTTTTCGTGTCCTGGACCGTTATAAATAAATAATTAAAAATAAAGTCAAAATTTGCCGATAAAGTCTAAACGAGATTTGTATATCATATTTTCAGCTACGTGTGCATATAAAGAACGTCGAAAACGGAGCTCGTACGCGAAAGTTACGGATTTTACAAGTTCGAGGCCCGAAATCCGAGGTTGTCAGGCTTGCCACTACGTGGCACAAGCTTGCCGCGACCCGGCAAGTGACTGAGGGCGTCCAATCAATGGAAGAGGATAAGTTTGACTCCCCACGACATGGCCATCCCTTGCCACGACGTGGCACACCCCAAAAATGCCCCTATAAATAGATTTCAAGGGCTCCGAGTTTCATTGCTCAGTTCCCTTCTTTCTCGCGCCGAAACTCTGCGTTTATGCCCCCGAGACCCTCCCAAAGCCCCAGTTTTTCACCTTCAAGTCCCGAAGGAAGGTTTTGTGTTCCCGAGATTCCCGAGAATCCTGAGATTTTCCCATGTTTTCAACTTTTCCTGTCGAAGTTCTGCTCGATTCTTCTCTCGGCTACTTCAAATCAACCACTTCAATCAAGTGAGTTCATACCCCTACATTTTTAAATGTTTTATAAATGCTTTTATATGCTTTTAAAGGGGGTAAATACAAGTAAAACACACGATTATTATCGTTGTTATATAAAGTTTCATTATACACTTTTTATGAACGAAATCATATGTGATTTATAACTATTATAAGGAAACTTTCATAGGCAAAATGTATCACGATAACATCATATCTTTTGAAATGAAAAATGTTGTTATATATGTATAAATCAAACACTTTGCTCATACTGTATGTATATGTGTCCATCTTAGGCACTACAAAAATTATACTTTTCAAAACAAGTGAGTGTTTCACTAGGGATTACTATACAAACGAGACACATTTTTAGAAAGCTATAATAGGTATAGTTTTACGAGAACATCACAAACTTTTACATACTAGAAATACTATTTCAAGGAGATACATTCATATACAAGAACAAACGAATATTTTCTTATGTACTTCAAGTAGTTTTCTCAAACGTTTTTACATGTTGAAATACTTTTAGAAACTGTCATACAAATTGTAGGTTTTCTTTTTGAATCTGTTATAGTTGTGCTTCAAACAAAGGTTTTCTCACACTTAAACTGTTTTTTCAAACGGTTTTCGATTTGATTTATAAACTGACATCAAGTCATAAATTATTATCTATTAAACTTTTCAAAGGTTTAACAAAACTTCTTTTATGCTTTTATATTATAAATTGCATGCCTCTATATGTATAGTTATATAAGAAATGTTTAAAAGACTTAGGAAGGCTATCCACCCTATTTCCTTTTCCTCGATTTGGATGTGGTCTGATGGGATATTGGGTACTCGTCCGAAGGTCATTTAAATATTAGTTATATATCATATGTACATATATAGTCATAAATGTTCCATCAGTTAATTCAGTTCCGGCACTCTTGGGTAGCAAGGGTGTATAAACCTACTTGGACACTCATCAATTACATTCTAGTAAACTATTATAGGAATAGTTTAGGGGATACAAAACATTATCCCTATTACAAGAAATTACACCAGAGTCAGTTCATTCATGAGTCTAGATTACATGCTATATGAAGGGATACTCTTACAGAGATTCCTCTTACATGGACACACTTATATGGATACTCTTACAGAGATTCCGCTTACATGAATACGTTTACATAGATACGCTTACATGAATACGTTTACATAGATACGCTTACATGAATACGTTTACATAGATATGTTTACATGAATACGTTCACATAGATACGCTTAGATGAGTACGTTTACGTAGATAATATATGATGAGTTACTATTACATATTATATGTATAGATACTGTTATATAGTTCTCCTTCTTATCTTTACCTTGTGATTCAATCACATCATCGACGAGATAGATTGGACGTTATATCCTAGTACTAAAGGATACTTTGTGGGACTAACCATTCCTATAGCCACTGTTAGCTACAGAGGATAATGAACATCTATGGATGTCTACGGTTGATACCATTACAGGTATACTTAAGGGACTAACTATTCCTAAACCCGGATATTAGCAACAGAGGTAAATGCACATCTACGGATGTCTACGGTTGTACTGTTCGGCGAGTTTCCACGCCGTGAATATCCTACTGCAAAAAGGATACATCTTTAGTTATTATATTATCACTTTTATAGTTTTATAATAATAGTTAGACAGGGAAAAACCGTCACGTTTTCAAGTGATGCGTACTTTCAAAACAATCAGGTCTTGGTTAAGGACTACTTTCAAACATTTCGAGTCTTGGTAGAAGACTACCTTTTATACTAGTAGGAAATATGGGATTTTCTAGGGTTTTCATACTTATACTAAATGTTTCATAAAACATTCACCAGTCTTTCATAACAACTTTTCAAAGCAATAACATCAAAATACTTATGAATTCACCAGCTTAAATGCTGACCTACACTTTCAAAATAACTTGTATTCTCAGGTCACCAGTAGATAGGTACGATGACCAGGTTTTGTGAAGACGGAGCAGTCAAGACTCGTCTTTTATTTTTGATTACTTGTTGTAATATCTTATTACTATGAAAGAACACACATGTATTAAACTATTACTATTAATGAAATGGACGATGTTGTTGCTTGTTTACTACTTTACATTTGTTGTGATACATTACATGACGTTCTCTGCCCCAGAACGTTTTCGCCATTCTCGGTTTTGGGGTGTGACAGAAATGACGATCACGCCAGTGATGATCTCGCCATAGAAGTACACTATGTTCTAAGTACTGAAAAGCTCTACCTTTCCGAGAGCTTTGGACCATCCGAGATCCTTTACGGAGATTGGTCCAACCCTCATCAGACCACTACTACTTTCGGAAATCCCACAAGTTTCTAGACTTGATCAGTACGTGCCCGACGCCACTCTTCGTATCCCACTCATCTTGATAGAAACCATTGAGAACCCTAACTTCGTATATATACCTGTAGGAAATCGCTAACTGCACGAGACGGAATCCGCATCCCATAAGTGAAGGTTTGTTGGAATGACAGACACAGGCCAGAGATCACTTGGGAGTGCAAGGCAAACCGAATAGGAAGTACCCTCCTGCCTTTACTCGGTCATTCATACCTACTTCCTTGCTTAAACCTGAATTTTGGGACGAAATTCCCTCTAACGGGGGGGATGATGTGACAACCCGAAATTTATTCCGTAATTTTTAACCCCTTCTTCCGTTAATAAGCCTCGTTTTATTTAACTGTCCGTTAACTTTTGGACTGGTTATTTAATTTGGGACTTTTTAAATGACTTTATGAAGGTTGAAATAAATTAGAAACACCACAAGATTCCCTTGAAAAATTTTAGTTTCAACCAAGTCAAAATACGACCGTTTAATCGGGTGCGACCAAAAAGCCCCGTTTAACGGCAGTATCGGGTAGATTTCCACTGAGCCCCAACTCAAACCCCTATATAAGGGTGAGTGGAGTCCATTTAAGACTTTTTCACTCTCTCTCCACTCTCTCTCTCTCTACAACTTATTTTCGAGCCAAAAACGTCCGTTTCGAGCCCCAAACGAGTAAGCAATCTACCCTAACTTGTTGTATAGCTTAGCTAGCATGCAAATTCGTGTTTAAAACATCAAATAGGGGTAGATTCATGTGTTTACATCCCAAGAACACTCTTGGACCGTGAACACCATTAAATGAGGTTTTTAAGCCCCAAAACCCCTCTAAACTACCCCTAAGGCTTAGATATGGCTAAATGACTTATGGAAACGGACTTAGAACACATTGAACTTAACTATTAGGGAGTAAACTTGAGTTTACTGCCCAAGAACTTGCTTGGGCCGTAAACTCCCCTTCACGGGGAGTAAACTCAAATTCAAGTGTTAGAAATGCCCTCAAACATCTCCTATGGCCTTGGAAAAATGTCAAGAAGCAATCCCATGGATGTAAAGGCTTTAAACTTCAATAAATCCAAGGAAATAGGAGTTTATGGCCGTAAACCCCCCTAGGAAAGGTCCATGGGCCGTAAACTCCTAAAAGGTGCCCAAATGATGCCCTAAACTCCCCATTTGACTTGGAAAAATACATAGGATTTTATTCTCTACCATTTAAGACCTTAAAACACAAAAGAAATGAGCACATGAGAGCTTACGGCCGCAAACACCTTGTTTAGGGCCGTAAGCTCCCTAAAATGGGGCATTGGAGGCCTTAAACCCTTTATAAATCCTAGATTTGAGCCTAGCATAATTCCACAAGTGATATAAGACCTTTTAGCATCCTAGAACACCCTCACCATGAGTTTACGGCCGTAAACTCATGGGGAGTTAGTCCCAGGGCCGTGAACTCTATAAAGAGTTTACTCTTGAAGAGTAAACTCCCTATCTAAGTCATACACACCCTTAGATGTTACCCGGGACACCCCTAGCACTTAATCAAAGTGTTTTTCGCACTTTAGGATGCGTATACTTGTTTAATTAGTATTATATGTACTAATTGTATGTAAACATATGTTATCATATGTTAATAGGTCACTAAGTGTGTTCAAGTCTTTACTTGACACCGAGCACCCAACCAGCACCTTCGTCGGATCCACTTACATCAGGTGAGTTCATACCCCTGAATTAACCTTTTAAATGTTTTTACATGTTTTATGGGGGGGGATTACAAGTTCAACATGCCAGTTATCATACCAATCACATGTGATTGATAACCCGCATGCACAAGGATTTATTACACTGTCAACTGTTTTTACCAAGTATGATACTATAAATGGTCTTCCAAAACATCTTTACTTGTACAAAGCTTTTCTCAAATTGTTTCTCACGCTGTATGTTTTACTTAAAATCCTGTTACGACAGTATGTTAAACAAAGGATTTCTTTACCCAAAATGTTTTATCAAAGTTTCATTCAAAACTTGTTTATAAAAGGTTTCCAAAGAATTTCTAAAGGTTTTCAAACTTATTTTATAAAAGAATACCAAGTCGTGATTTTCTTAAGTATAAAGGTTTTCCAAAGTTTTCACCGAAGTTTTCTTCCATGTTTTATACTCTTACTTCGTTAGATTCTACTGCCTTGTTATACTTCTACTTAGATAATTCTCCTACTTAATTAAATGCTACTACTTTGTTAACACTTTTACTTCGTGATACACATCTACTTCACGATACGCTTCTACTTCACGATACGCTCCTACTTCACGATACGCTCCTACTTCACGATACGCTTATACTTCACGATACGCTCCTACTCCACGATACGCTTATACTTCACGATACGCTTTTACTTCACGATACACTCCTACTTCACGATATGCTTATACTTCACGATACGCTTTTACTTCACGATACGCTCCTACTTGTTAACACTTATACTTTGTGAAACACTTCTACTTCGTTAAACACTTCAACTTCGTTAAATGTTCCTATTTGTTAAATGTATGCCTGTGCTTGTATAGATATATATAAATAATTTTTAAAGGACTTAGGAAGGCTTGTTCGCCCTATTTCCTTTTCTTTGTTGAGATGTGGTCTGGTGGGATCGGATATCCGTCCGAAGGTCGTTTGATCATTAGTTATATATTATGTATACAAGCATAGACATATAGGTTTACATTAGTCAATTCAGTTGTGAGTCTCTATCATTAGTCCAATATTTTACATCAAATCTCACTATACGAGATACATCTTCAGTACACGGCCTTCTCCGTTGTCAAGTTGGTAACCAGAGTCTCTTGTAGGGAGAGCGGACATTGTGTGTATAGATCTATACGGGATTGACACCCCCGCACCCTGACTGCTAGCTACAGTCCACGGCCTACGAAGCCAAGGGGTGACAAATGTCACACTTACACTGACGCTTGCAGGGCGTCAAGTTCACTAGTGTCTATCAGTATGGTTACGGGTATCTCGGGGTTACCTTATAAGTCATGGCCTTAAGGTAACAGGTTTTAACACTGTATTCACTGTTTTTAGACCTTGCTAGACGTATCATTCAGTTGATACTGTCTGGGGTCTGTGTTCACTGTTTTTAGACCTTGCTAGACGTATCTTTCATTTGATACCGTCTGGGGTCTGTGTCTCCCTTTTGTTAGACTGAGCCAGGCGTACCGTTCATTCGATACTCTCTTGGAGTCTATGATTTCTTTTGCCTTAGTCAGCAGTCTTCAGTGCTGAGGCATATGTTATTTTCCCTGATATTCTCCTACTTTCTTTCAAAAACAATACTACATTTTGATAATGATAGTGTTAAGGAAAAATTACTTTTTACCACATAACTATGTCCAGTCTTGGTAGAAGACTGCTTTTAATCAGAAAATATAGGATTTTCTGGAAAGGACTCTAATTCACTGTATACTTTAAAACTACTACTTATATAAAGTTATTTGGATAAAATGACACTAAGTACTTATGAACTCACCAGCATTTGTAAAAATGCTGATACTCGCTTTTCAAATAACTTGTATTCTCAGGTCAGCAATAGACAGATACATCTCAGGCGCTTTTGGTGAAGACCGTTTAGTACCAAGTTGCACCTATATTATTACTTGTATTATTTGATGTTATCTATGTAATGCAAACCATGTAAAACTATTACTATTAATGAAATGGTTGTTGTACTTTGATTACTATATTGCATATGTTGTGATACTTGACATGACGTCATCCACCCCAGAACGTTTCCGCCGTTCTGGTTTTGGGGTGTGACACGTACTGAAGATGTTGGGTGTACGCATGCTACATGTCGTGATCAGGTGGCAAGTCGTGGGGGAAGAAGGTGTGGCCTAGATCTTGTCACGTGTCACTCCGAGGTTAATTTGAAAATTAATTATCTTCTAAAATCTGTAATATCCACGTGTAGGTATCGACGTGATCTACAACTTTTTAGACTATATCGGCTAATTTAACTTTATTTTTAAAGTTATATTTTAACAGGCCTAGACAGTTAAAGTTCGTTAAAAATTCATAATTTTGTCATCCGACGTCCATTTTTGACTGTCTTATATCGTTGAGCTCCTATTAACGATATCTTTAATTCTCATTTAGGTTGTGTCAGCTAATATTCAATCGATCTAAAATTCGATTTTTCAGTTATATATTATGAATCTTAGAAAAATCATAATTTCCTCTAACAAAGTCACATTTGGACGTTTTCTATATGCACGCTCTTGGTTTAACATCTACAACGAATCTCGTTTAGATATATAAGGCTAAAAAGTATTTCGTCAGAAATTACTTTTGACGATACGCGGAGCTATGTCGGTTTAATCGCGAAACTTCGACGAGTCATAATTTCTTCGTTATAAGTCGGATTTCAGCGTTCTTTATATGTACGAGATCCTTGTGATATATACTAAAATTTTGTTTAAAGTTATTTATTCTAAATAATCTTTTATCAAAAGGTCATTTTTAACGTTTATTATCTCTAAATTGACTAACCCGAATCTGCGGGTGTTACAGATGTGACCTACGTCCACATGCGGAAACCGAAGAACTCTTCTATTACTCGATTGTATCAAAATTGATTATTTAGAACCCCCTAGCCATGAATATGTATAACCCAAAAACCCTAGCAACCACACAAAGAATCTCGTCGATATATGGTGTTAGGTTACTTTACTTCCTTTAGGGTCTAAGTTATTCATATGAGACACCAAATTCTAAGTCACACATTAACAATTGATAAATGATTAAGTTAGGATGAAGTTGAGTGATTTCATAACTGGTCGAGTTAAATTGGAGTTGGGTGCTTCATTAATGGGAGTGTGAACATTTTGACCATTTTACCCCTAAATATACTATAAAGAGGTGATGGTTGGTTAGTTATCATACTTAAAAGAAAAGAACTTTCTTAATTCAAAATAATGATTGTAGTCCCGAATGATATTGTTGCATCTTCTTTCCAATCGTGCGTGCGCCTCAAGTGGGATGTTTGACAAACTTCTGAGTTGTTGAAATAACTTATGGGTTGCAGCATTGCAAAAGTTACGGTGCTTTGTTTATGAGTAAAGGGAATTCTAAGCTTGCACATCACATCACTCTCCTTGTGTGGGGCATGCGACTATATTCAACAACAATTAAATTAACTCATGTTTAAGAGTCGTATGTATTTTGTACTTGTTTCTCTTTATCGTTTTATTTCTTGTTTATCTTTTCTTTTTCTTTTTCTTTATTGAAACAAATGAGTTAATAAAATATGAAACTACTCTTAAACTTAAATATTTATAACACTATATAACTTGTAAAACATAAACATATCAATAATATAAAAAACTTGGAAATTGATTCATAACATTATATAACTTATAAAACTTAAACATGTCATCAATATATAAAACTTATAAATTTTATAACTTGTAAAATATAAACAAAACCTCAAAATGTCATATCTTAAGGTAATTTCAAAAATTTGTAGGCGTCTTTGTAATATTGGTATTTTTGTCGGGAGTGGCATTGGACGGTGTACTTGTGAAATTTTCATGTTGTTCTTAAGTGTATGTAATGAAATCATCTTCAACGTCAATGTTAGTATATGCAGTCATTGTCGTCGACATTCTATCTATTTTGCCTTTTAAAATCTCAACTTTTAGATGGTGTACGCCTTCTTCTAGATCCACGTTGTTTTCTTTACTCTATCGAATCATAGTAATCATTTAGCATCATCGACATTTTTCACTAATCATGAGTCAACATACATATTCGAGCATTTATATCATGTCATTAAGAGAAAAACAACATTTTAAGCTACACAACTCATTTGGACAATTAGTACATCCTTAGTAGTTAAGACTAGGACTTTATATTAGACCTGACAATTTCAGACACGTAGACACGAATCTGTGAGAGGCATGACACGACACGAATACATCTTAAAAATTTAGACAAAACTTATTTCTCATCGTGTAATCGTATCGTGTCAAATTCGTGACTGACACGTTTTCATGACACAAATACACGAATTGTCAGGTCTACTTTATATTGACCCAAATATTCTCTTTCTTACCACTATTTTAAAATATATAGTTGTGTAAATTTTTGGGTAGTTATATTATAAGCATAGTCGATTTCCTTATAAATTGAAAGTTTGTCTAAATACGTTTGAACTCTCATACTTTTTGACTAACTCTTTGTAAACCATAAGGAGCCAATAGTCATCAAAGTAGGTACTCTTGAAGAAGCACTAGTTTGATGGGTTAGTAGCCTCATGATAAGAAGTCAACTTAATGATTTATAAGTTGAATTTCAATGCTAGTATTCATTATCATATATTAAACATGAGTGTTTATTATCTTCAAATTTTGCTATATTTTTATTTATATCATGGTCATGTTGACAAAAAAATCGACCCATTTAGACTATCGATTACACCTTTAAAAATTATATAAGGATTTTGACACTATAACAAGCATAAAAATCAATGCAAAGTTTTCAAAAGGGGCGGATACAAGTTAGGCATGTCAATCGTGCCGTGTTCGGGTTGGTAGGTCGCAGGTTGACGAGTCAAAATACATAAACTCGAACACGACCCATTTAACTATACAGGTCAGGGGTTGACAGGTTTGAAACATAAACACATATACGACCCGTTCAAACTAAAACATCAATACAAACATAGATAAATTCAAGTGATAATGTAATAACCACGTTAATACAAACATTAATCATATATTCCTATGAATAACACTTAATACATTTAAAAATATATAAATTTTTTAAATACAATTTTAAGCGGGTTGATGTGTCAACCCATATGTTTTTTGACAAACGTATATATGACCTATTTAATAAACATGTTGGCGGGTTATCGGGTTGGTAGGTTGATGAGTTGAAAAACTCAACCCTAACCCGTTTATTTCTTGCCGTGTCGTGGTCATGTCGAGAATTATCAGACCTAATACAAATAGAAGACTGGGGGCATGTGCCCTAACGTCTTGAACTATATATATATATATATATATATATATATATATATATATATATATATATATATATATATATATATATATATATATATATATATATATATATATATATATATATATATATATATATATTACAATCATATTTGGAGTTTTTTTTTAAATATGTCATGCCCTCGATGCATTTGGTCTGTTGGGCTAAAGTTGAAGAAATATAAAGTCTGCTTTCTTCTCTCTTTCTGTTACCGAGCGTATATATCATATGATATAATAGACCTGCACATTTGCGGTTCTGGACCGGTCTCGGATCAGTTTTGAAACGGTCCGGTCTTTTTGTGGTCGGTCTCGGAGCGGCCCGTTTTGGACCGGTCTCGTCCGATCTCGGGGCGATCTTTTTCCAGATCGGTCTCTTTGGTCCGATCTTTTTTGGGACCGGTCTCAGTCTTTTTCGGCCCGGTCTCACGTTCTTTCCGAGCACCATTTCGGTTCGGATTTTGGGTTTTTTCGGCTTGATTTTGGTATTTGTTGGTTTTTTTTTTTTTAGTTTAAAGTTTTCCCTTAACAAATGTGTGATTAACAAAAAAAATGATAGATTAAACTTTATTAAAAATGATACATTAGAGTTTAATAAAAGAAAAAAAGAAATGAAGTTTAATAAAAGAAAAAAAAGAAATGAAGTTAGATAGTATGAGATTAAAAAATGTGTAATTAACACAAAAATAATATATTTATAAACTTTGACTAGCGGTCTTAGACCAATCCCAGTTCGGTCTTGTATAGGTCTCGGAACGGTCCGGCCTTTTTTGGGACCGAACTTAGAACGGTCCGGTCTTATTCGGACCGGTCTCTTTCGTTCTCTTTCGGTCTTTTTTAGGACCTGTCATTTTCCAGTACAGTCTCAGTCTTTTTTCGAGTTCAATCCTTTTGTGTAGGTCTCAGACCGGTCCCAAATAATTTTCTTTAAATACTCTTGTTTAATTTTTTTAATCTAGTTTTTTTTTTTTTTTAAATATTAATATCATTCATCTTATATTCATTTATTACGTCGTTTTAAAAGAAGACTGAAATTTTACAAATAAAGTTGTAATTAATGGTTTCTAAAAAGATGAAAAATGCTAATTATAGTATGTGATTTAAATCTTTTCTTGTCATTCAAGTTACCCGGTACCGAAGCATTTTGACGAGACCTAAAAAAATTTGTGATTTAACTCTTTTCTTTCAACATATTTTGTAAGTGCTACCTTCATTTCAGAAATAATTGTCTCCCATATTTTAATTTAAATATCATATGTTTGGTAAAAAAAAAAAAAAAAAAAAAAAAGGAGCTCCACAAAACCATCATAGTCAACACAAACTAGCTTTTCAACATTCTAATACAAAATTCTCAATTCTTGAAATAAAAAAAAAAAAATCAAAAATTATCCAAAATATTCTCAAGTGTAGTAAAACACCATCATCTTCGGTTTAAAAAGTGTTGAGCATTTTCAATCGCACCTCCATTTCATCTCTTCGATTTTAAGGTAAAGACACTGTAATTCAAATACACAATATGTTACCCTTTTTTTTATAAATTTATTCAAACAATATTTCATATAAATTTAATGTAAAAATTAAAAGATGGTATTGATTTACCTTAATTAATTATGGGATAGCAATTTCAGAAGAAATTCTAAGCTTTGAATCTGCCCCTCCACTTACAACACTATCTCCATTCCACCAATCAGCACAAAGTACCTATTGATTTTTTTATAAAATATTAGTGTTATATAATTATAATAAAAAAAAATGTGTAAGCTAGTAAAAAAAATTAAATACCTTATCCTCATGTGAATCAATTATAGCCAATGGCCACTGCAACAAATACAAAGAGATCAAATATTTACGCATATTAAATTTTTTTTATTTATGTCAAACCATTTTTTATTCAAAGCAAAAAAAAAAAAAAAAAATTAAATTAAATACCGCAGTTCTCAAGTCCCATAACATAACTTTCCCATCGTAAGATGAAGAAAGCAAATGAAACCATGAAGTTTTATGCCACTTGCAAGCGGTTATCCAAGAAGTATGTGATGAAAACTGGAAGCTAGGAGCCAAAGTTCCTGAAATTATAATTATTTATTATTATTTAAAAAAAAATCTAGGGTTTTACTGTGTGTAAAGTTAGGGTGTTTTTACTGTGTGTGTGTGTACCTGGTTTGCGAGGATCCCAAATCCTGAGGGTAGGATCGGAACATCCACCAGCAATAAGAGCAGAGCTTTCACCGCCGATGTCGATGCAATTCACCACTTTCCCACAAAACTATATTTTTTTTATATAAATATAAATATATATTCTTTTAGTAAATTTCTAACCTTTTATTTGAATAAAAAGGGTTAATATCATTAAAAAAAAAAAACCTTATACAGCTTTATTCTTTTTCCTGAAAAAGACCTTGTATTTTTCTGTTTCTTTCGATTTGGCCCTTTTAGCAGTTTTTTTTTATGGAAAAACTTGTCAAGTGTGAGGGCTTTTTGGGGGGAAAATAAAAGGTTTAGGGTTTTTAAGGAAAAAAATAAAAAGTTTGAGGGGTTTTTTTGGAAAAATGAAAAAAATCAAGGTCTTTTTATGAAGAAACTTGTCAAATGTGAGGAGGCTTTTTTCGGGAAAAGAATAAAAAGTTGAGGGTTTTATTTTGGAAATAGTTTAAAAGGTTGAGGGTGTTTTAGGAAAAAGAAAAAAGTTCAGGGGTTTTTTGGAAAAAATGAAAATTTGCCCCAAAGAAAAAATTTGAGGACTTGAGAATTTCTGATATATAAGGTTTTTTTATGATATTAACCCAAAAAAAAACAAAATAATGTTTTTAATTTAAAGGGTTAATCGCAAAAAAACGACCTTAAATTTTTTTTTTTAAAAAGACCTTGTATTTTTTTCATTTTTTCCAATCTGGCCCTTTTAGTCAGTTTTTGCCAAAAAAAAAAGACTAAATGTGTGGGGGTTTTTTCGAGAGAAACTAAAAAAAGTTGAGGGTTTATTTGGAAGCATTTAGAAGGTTGGAATTTTTTTTTTCCGAAAAAAGAAAATACAAAGTTAAGGGTTTTTCTTGGAAAAAAGAAAAAAAAAAACTCAAAATATAACGTCTTTTTTTGAGATTAACCCTATATAATAATAATAATTATATAATACCATGTTTATTGTATCTTTTCCTGTTTCAATATCCCATCTTCTAATAGAATGATCCCATGATGCTGAATAAATCGTTCCATATTCAGGCCAAACAACCGAAGATACACATTGAGTATGGCCCACAAGTGTAGCTACAGCCTCCCCCTATATTTATTTTTTAACCAAATTATCAATAAACTTAATGAAAATATAAATTAAAATATAAAAATATACCTCTGATTGAGATTCTTCTTGCTTATTCCCTTTTTTCCTTTTCTTTACTGAAACAATATCTGCTTCATTAGACTCTGTTTGCCACACATTGATTCTGCAATCCCAAGAACCTGAACATATCTGTAATGGAGGAGGAGAGAGGTGAGAGATAGTGGCAAAAATGTAAAAAACATTAAAGATTATTGAGAAAAAAGAAAAATTACCAAATTGCCATTAGGTTGTGATGCAAGGCTTTGAACTGAAGCAGTATGCCCAACAAGAGTTCTGAAAGAACTAATCTTTAGGTTTTCTGATAGAGGCTCTGGATCAAACTTCAAGTTGAAAAAAAAATTTATTTTTATTTTTTTTAGTTGTTGATTTTTTAATAAGAAAGTTTTTTTTTAATGTAAAAGTTAAAATTACCTTCCAGAGTTTCACAGTTCTGTCTTTTGATCCAGTTGCAACAACCTTATTGGTGTCGTTTTCATTATCTGAAGATTTAGTGAGAAATAATGAGAAAAGAAATAACTTACTTTTTATTAAAATAAATAAAAAAATGAAGATTTAGTTTGTAAAACAAGTGTATACCTTTTGAATTCACAACACCAACTGATGTTATTGCACCATTATGACCTTCTAAAATATGTGTACAATTTTCTGGACCTTTCCATATCCTGAATTTATATATTTAAAGAGAAACATATGTTTTTGTTATTTCATGAAAAAAGAAAAAAAAAAAAAAAAAAAGGTTATGAAATTACCTTCCTAATCCATCGTAGCAACCTGTCAAAATGAACCTTGCAGAAAGAAAGAAAGAAAGAAAGAAATTTACTCAGTTTCAACAAATTGTCTATTGAGTTGACAGAAGAAGAAGAAGAAGAAGAAGAAGAAGAAAGGTGAATTTGAAGAAAAAGAGGGATAGATACAAGGATGAAAGTATAGGGCTTACTGATTTGATCCATCAACTGCACTGACCCAATCATCATGTAATGAAGGATCTTCTTCCTTGCGTGGAGCTACAGCTTTTATGTATTCAATTTCTAGGGTTTTTTCCTGAAGTTTTATCATGATGTGACGATAGGTTGAGAAGATTAATGACATCGCTTAAATGTAAATCTTCTTGTTTTGTTTTATCAATGTATATTTCTCAGATTACAAGCTTTTGATTCGAACTGTTTAGATGATGAATGTGTGATTAATCGCTATGAATTTTAGGGAAGAAAAATAAGTATACCGCTGAGATTCCTTTGGCGAGAAGAAAGTCTTCAAGTGACATCCTCACTAGCTCACCATCAATCAAGAAATCAAATGGTTCATGTTTCCAATCATCGTTTCCTAACATAAGTTAAGATTAGATGACTTAAAAGTGTAAAAACTAATCGGTGAACAACTAACTTATAGCATTGAATCATTGATCTTCGAATTGCAGATGATTTCAGAGAACTATTCCGAAGTTCATGCTGTTTTTACACGAACAGAATATATGTTTTATTGGTGGCAAAATGGTTCAAGTCAGGTTAAGCAGAAACGTAGTGTAAAGACGAATAACCTGATTGAAGAAGGCTATTAACCACGGACGAAAGACCCTTCCTTGTGAGGGTAGAAGGGAGGGCAATGGTTGTCGTCGGAGCTTTGAACGGCGGTTTAAGCTTCGTAACGAATCGCACCTGTACTCTTCTTGAAACATCTTCACATCTCCATCGATATCCATCTGAAAACGCAGTTTAGCTGCAATTAATAGTGAATTGTTCAAGAACTCGGCGCTGGAAAAATCGACAGCAGCACAAACACGAATGAAAGAAGAAAGAGAAAAGAAAAATGACCATTTTTACCCTGCTGTTATATATAGTGATGGATTAAGTTGCTGAATAATTATAAGAACATACATATTATCATACAAAATGTAAATTACACACAAATATAAAATGTCATACAAAATGTAAATTAAACATAAATCATTTAATATCCAAATAAAAACGGAATGATAAATAATAATCACATATAAACAACATCCTAAAAAATTATTATTTAAAGTAGTTTATCATAACATATAAACAAAAAAAAAATCTGATTTTTGACAATTAATAATCACAAATAATCAAAATCAAAATGTAGATTCAACAAATAATGATAAAACTTTATATTGACAAATAATAACTTAAAAAAACCTAATGTCTACAACAAAAATAACCAATTAATAAAGAGTTCCAATGTTCAATAAATTTAATGAGTAACTTAAGTACAAGGTAATTACTTCTGTTATAATGGGATAGGAAGGTAATCATGTATCCATATAGAAAAAAACAACTATTTCACAATTCACAAAGATGATCTCTTACATAAAATATTTATTTTATGTATCTCATAATTTGTAACTCCTCATTAAGGTTAGTGTTTAACTGCTTAAACTCACATAATCCAAATTAATGTCATCACATAAAGGGCAACAACTCAAAACAAATCAAATCTTAAAACATTAACCTCAAAACAAACAACTACGATAGAGTTATCCATGCCTACATGATATGGTATACATGGGGAACATCAACCTCAATACAATGAAAGCATTAAACATAACACCCAACTTCACCTAGAATTTATACTCATAATTTATTACGTATATAATGTTATGAGTCATTTGATGCATCATCAACATATACAGAGGATTCTTCTTCTTCCTGTTGTTTCTATACAATATGATTCAGGGAAAGCTTAATGAACAACAATGGCAAACAAGAAAGAAAAATATGGCACTCAAGAACCGATTTCAAAAATTATTAACAAGAAAGGGAAAACTGCAATTTGATACAGGTATTTAATTTTTTATATCAATTTCAGATTTATTATGGCAAATCGGATTCTGATTTTATACATAATACATCAGATTACATAACATCAAAGCATAACTGATTCTGATTTCAAAAATTATTAACATAAAAGAAGAAGATTAGCTTACCCGTTTTTTGATGAATTACAGTGATCTTCAATGACAGGGAAAGCGAGAGAAATTGATCGGAGATGGCGAGTTCTCTTTAGCCGGCGAGACGGTGGAGAGACGGCAGCTAGATGCCGGCGACCGGCAAGATGGCAGTGAGCTGTCGATGGAGGAGGCGACGATTTTTGTGTATGCGCTTTTTTTTTTAGGTTACGATTGAAAGAATGGGTATTAGGTAACGATGGAAGAAGGGTTTAGGTATTCAGCCACCCCTTCCTTTTGTTTTTTTTTATCCCCTCCCCATATATATATATATATATATATATATATATATATATATATATATATATATATATATATATATATATATATATATATATAATATATATATATATAATATATATA